>NC_134519.1:20722609-21022609 GCF_027942865.1 Odontesthes bonariensis | reverse complement strand
CCCGACTCCCAAATCCTGGGTTTTCACACTTTCATTTAGAGGCGAGAGGAGCAGATGAAAAGCTCAGGTAATTAGGGAAGTTTTGAGTGCGACTTTATGACTTTAAACACTTTATGACTTCTTTCCTTTGTTCTTTCCTTCTTTTTCCTCACGGCCTGAGTTCACAAAATTCAGGAAAATGTGTTTTGCCTTTATGTGTCATGTCTACTCCGGAGACTGCAATAGGCGTAGTTAAAACGCATACATGCTTATGAAACGCACACAGAAATGTGGAATATATTTTTTCTCCACTGTTAAGTTCATGAACATGTTTCCCCTCCACCCTTTATGATTAAATGAGGCATTTAGGGATGGATTCCGGATATCCTCCCTAATTTGAGAATGAGCTCATGGTGCCGTGCAATGTCATCCTGTGTCCAAGCATCAGCCTCTAGAGCAATAACCATGTCGGTCAAAACATCTGCTGAAAAAAAGATATACAAGACATGAAGTGAGAGAGCAAGAATGATGATGTGGGAGAAGGTGGAAAAAAGAAAAAATCTCAGGCAAAACGAGTGAGACAACTTCCAGACAATGTAGAGATTGCAATTAAGATGGAGCCCTGTATCTGATAAAATATAAAGATAGAACTCGACAGCAAACTGAATCAGTATTTCTTGCACACATATACAGACAAGTTTTTCATACGTAGACGTGCCCATTCAAAGTGTAATACTAAAGGCGAAGCAATCACCACTGTTTAATGAATGAGACAGATGCCTTTTAAAAGGCTGTGGGCCCACCTATGATGATTCTGACAGTTTACTTCAAGAAAGCAAAAGAATTTCCAAGTTGTCTTAATAAAACCAAATGGTTTCAGGCTAGATATTCTTGTCTGTTTGCCAGTGCATTAGCACCTTTCAGGCATGCACTACTTTTCTGTTATGTGACTGCAACTGAGCGTCTGCTTCATGTCTGACTGAGCCCCGTGGTTGTATAGCCATGTATAGGTCGAAAAAGCAATTCTGCTAGATCACTCCTCAAAACATGTCGTCAAATAGATAAAAAGACACTGCACTTAGTCTTGGTTCGTGGTTGTTTCTTCCCTTATTAGGTGCCAGGCTTTCACTGAAATTTAAGTTTAGCTTTATGTGTCTGCCACCTAATCACCTTTAGGTATTCAACACACACAAACAAATATACTGGGATCGTTTTAAGGAGAGATCTAATTGGCTAAAATTGGATTGTTTCTTTGAAGTACCTTGAGATGACATTTGTTGTAGTTTGGCGCCATATAAATAAAATCTAATTGAATTTAACTGAATACCATCTCACATCTGAAACTACTCCTGAGTGACACCAGGATGAAGACGAGTAGGCGACAATACCTCCCTTCCTATTTGTCAAGATGGATATTTTTGTGTTTATATTTAAACATATTCGCTCTATTGAATGAGAGGAAAGCATTACATTACACAATATTAATCAAACTACTGGTTTTATCCAAAGTGACTTACAAATGAGAAATACATTCGGAGACAATGTGGGGTTCAGTATCTGCACCAAGGAAATTTCAACATACAACTATAAAACCCGGGGTTGAAACAAGCAAATTTCCAGTAAAAGGATGGCCACACCACCCTTCCTTACAGTGACTTACAGTTAAGCAGAAAAGACTACGAAGTTACAACTCTTATCACACATTCACTGTAAATCCTTGTGGGTAATTTACACAAAAGGAGGATGCTCAGGGCATTTGGGTTCTCACAAGAAGCCCTTCTTAAACATGTCTGAAAAATGTCAAGCCTGCGTTAAAATGGCTAAGTTGAGCAAGGGTGCCCTTCTTGATGTTCTTTCTATTGCTCTCTTGCCCTTTCTCTGTCTTTCTTAAATGATCTACTTGTCACTTTGCTTATTGGCAAGAAACTTTTTACATGCAACACACTTTCACTGATGACGCATTGTTATTTAGGCCAGGAGAGCACATTTCCCAGGAAAGAATTTGTAAAATCTTGTGAGGACAACTTGAGCCTTAAAGGGGAAGTTGTTTTTTTTTTTTTTTTCTTTTAAAACCTTGACATCATGTCTGGCATAAAATACGTTCATCTACTCACCGATAACAGTTTGGTGAAAGTCTGCGTCCTTCGGACGATATTTAGATCGCTCGAGATCCGCGTATATCCATATAACGGGAGAGAACAGGGCATTGACAATACCGCCTCTAAAAAAGGCATTATCCGTCTTTATTTCACCAATACCTTAAGTCGAATGAATGACTAAACGCATACTATTGCACTGTTAGGTCAGAGCTGCCGTGTTGTTGTTATCTGGGGCTATCGGGGGATTTTCTACACACACGTCTAGTAGGATGACTTCATCAACACACCGCTGCAGCAGAGCTCATTCACTGGGTGTCTGTAACTGTGTTTGGATCCAATTAATAAGTTCATGCAAACATTTATGATGTCACTTATAGTTTCTATTACCTGGTTTGGCAGAAATTAGTTAGGCTGCATGGTGTGTAGTGTCATAGGTGTAAAAAACAGCTGTGATCACTAACTGGAAATTAAAGCAGAAACAGTAGATTGTTTGCGTGATGTGGGTTAAATGTTCACAGAGTTCTTTTTGTCTTCTCTTATGTGGGTAACTTTTTTTAAAGATTAGTATAAAAAAAAAAATTAAAAAAAAACTTGTTTATGAAGCCAAGTAATAGGAAGATACAAAAAAAAAAAACTTTAAGACAGAATGTTATTGGTAATAAAAAACTTCAACCCAGCTGTGGCATTTAGTCTTGGCAGCACAAGGGTACAAAGGGGAAGTGACTGAAAAGTCACAGAAGATTACCGTTTTAAAAGGGATGCTTTTGCAACAAACAAAACAACCCATTTCTAGATATTCGGGATCAGAAGCCTTTGATGAAAAAGATGTGAGCATACATGTGGTCCATGTTTATGGGGTCATACCCATGACATAACAACTCCCACATATGACAAAGCACAGTAGGACCCTCATAAAGCTGTCAAAATAAAGATGGGCCAACAAAAACACAAAAACATGCATGCATACACCCCCCCTACACACACACACACAAAGACACACACGACATCTCCCTTCCAATGGGTATGTTCGTTTGGCTAACCTTTCCAATCAGCAGGAGGGATCTGAATTCAAACAATCAGAGCTACATTGCACAAAAAACACATCGGAATCGTCTAAGATGCTGTAAGAGATTTGACTTGACTGATAGGCAAATGAAAAACTGTAAAGAAAACAGTGGGCACACTATAACATACTATACATCAAATAAACAATATTATAAAAGATTAAACCTCCTGGTAACTTCCTCTGTGGTGAATTGCTGATACAACTTGATAGATACAGAACAAAGGGAATAAAAAAGGAGGAGAAAAGAGCCAGCCACAAACTTTTTTTTTTTTTTTTCCAAAACCATCCAATGCATGAATAGCAGCACTAATGCCAAAATCATATTCTGATTACTTCATGTGGTATATGAGCCACTTGCTACTTCACATTCCTCTCAAGGTACTCAGACAGCAAAGAGACTGTCCTTAGAAGGCCTTGAAAAGTGAGGGTGAGGTGACATCATTATTTTCAGCACTATCACACTCCAGTTTCTATTGTTATTGCTTTGTAATTTTCCATTTTAGCCGTTTCTGGATATGTGAAACACCATCATTGTCCAGGCAGGCTCAGACATGAGGTAAGATGGGAAGGATGTTAATGATGATGAAAAAGGACAAATACCAGAAACACTGTTTGAACACATTTACTTCATGCTTCTTGTTTGTGAAATGACTGTAAGAGGGTCTCAACTCCAGCCTGATTTATACACAGATGTAATACGTGTCAAGGGGCTGAATTTTTGTTTGTCTTCTGTGTTTGACACTTGAATATCCTGCCCAGATGATATCTACAAGTAAGGTTTAAGAAATAATTTCCATGACAGTAAAGTCTAAAAATTTGTTCTCAATGATCCCTGACCACCATCATGATTTGTCTCACCATTCATCCACACTTTATATGCATTTTCTATGTTGGACACCAACAGTGATTGATCATTTATAGTTATGAGTTAAACTAAAAACTAACTGGGAATCTAAGCTATCCATTGTTTATTTAAGCCGATGACATGGTACTGAAGTTCGTGAGACTCTAAAAACATCCACAATGTGTTACAAACCCTATGAGATTTTTCGGGGGTTTCTGAGCAGGTAAAACCTCCTTACTTTGTGTGAAATGAAAAGTCTGTTTTCTTGCATTTCAAAACCTAAATGATACTTAATTTAGAGGAAGAGGAATGTTTAGGCATCTAGTGAACTGCTTGATTCATTTGGGTTTAGTTCATGGCCCTTTCAGTGGCTGAACAACACTCCAATAAATTAACTCAAAATAATTACAGTGCACGGATAGTTTAACTTAAATTACTAAAAAATTTTGAAAGGTTCCAATCGTGTTTTGCTGTCCTAGAGGCTTAGAAAAAGGCTTCTTACCTTCTTCCCATCAACCCTCAGCGATCCTTCTACACATGTTGCTGCCAAATCCGCAAGGGAAAGGTTCCTTTCCTAAATTGCTTTTACCTGCATGCCAACTACCACAATCCCAAGTAATTGGATGTAAAAGTTTGCTTTTTTTCCCCTTTTCTCTTCTGTCAGTCAAATAATTAAGGTAATTGCAAGCATAAAAATAAATAAAAAGATCTATTTTTCTAATTGAATTCTCTCCAGAAGCTACTAACTGTCACCAAATGTTACAGATGACTGAACGACAACCCGCTGAACTATGTCTTTAAACAACTCTATGTCATCTAACCTTTCCTTGACCCCGTGGACCAAGAACTTACACTGAAAGGCATTTGAATGGCTGGCGATGAGGTGCTCCAGCTCATAGCTGTAGGAATGAATATTGTGGAGGGTTTCTCGTTTTACAGCAAACTGGTAGCTCTCCTCCATCTTCCGGGTGCAGCAGGATGGACCTGGGTGCTTACAAACCAGCAGATCGACATCTAGAAAAATCAAGCAGAAATGGAAAAATATTTGTATCTTTTTTTTTTCCTTTAAAGTAAAAACATTTTCATAGAGAAAAAAAAAAGACACAAAAGATGATGCCAAAGAGATTTAAGGTATGAAGATAACTTGTGCAAACTTACAATTAGAAACTTAACCAAATATCTTGTAGAGTTTTATACAACAGGATATATTTCTGTGTGCCACTTTGTTCATGGGTCCTATTTACTTATTTTATGCTCAAACTTTGCATACAACAGTAAAGTATGATTCTACACCGTAACGCATGTGTGAGTGTATGTTTAGTGCTGTGAGTATGCACAAATATAGCCAAGCCATAACTCCACTGACAGACAGAAGGGGCACCATGGCAGGGTGAGAAAGTAGACCAAGAATTCATCCATGTTTTCTGCTATAAATACTGTCTCTGCTAAATATACACCTTTGCCTCAATGTGATACAACTGCACACATGATTGTTGTATGCGTTTGCACATGCAAATAGCCCTTGTGTTAGACATACAACTCAATTAAAAAAAATGTATACTGTTACTAGAATCTCTCAAAGTAAAAATTCACGTGCAATTCTGCAATTAAGCCACTTCTACCACTCTGATTAGATAAAACGGTGCAGCTCCGAACACACACAAATGACCAAATTGGAAAAATGTCAGTCCATCACACAGTTATGTCAGCTGAAACTTTGTTCCATTCCACCAGTATCACTTGCTTTACACCATCGCAATGTAAACACTTGACATCTCTAAGCTCAGTCATTGTTGACATGGGCAGTTAAAACTGCACTTTCCTCAAATTTATTTGCACAAATACACATATACAATGTCCCCTCTATCATACACAAATCTGATTTAATCACTGATTTTACTGGGGAAAGGCCTGGATGGGGGTGGCTTGAGGCAGGTGTTGTAACCAAAGCCTAAAGCATGGCATTAGGACAGACCACAAGACCAGCGCCTCAACGTCCAAATCCCTCCATGAAACACAATAGGGTTGCATTCTGAATCCCTCTTTCCCTTTCTGCTCCCACTCTCCCATTTGCCTGGCATATACTTGTGAGGCCTGGGTGTCTCTTAATTACCCAGTGAGGCTCCATTTGTTCCCATCCCAGAGCCAGATGAATGAAGTCATAACTGGCTTTCCTGCAGCTTCCAGCTCATTATCTCCATCTCTGTAGCAGTCCAATATTTTTCATTTTGACACTGTTGTTGCAAAGTCTTTTGCCTATCACTCTGCTTAACATTACACGATACAGTTGTTGCCTGCTACAAGAAGTTTGCGTTTTTGGTCATGTCACACAAGAACAAGTGCTGAGTCACTGAATAAGAGTCCAACCCACCTCTGAGTTAAATGTCAATAACCATTTATCATTAAAAAAAAAAATTTATTGAAGAATATTTGTTGTGAGGAGAGTTTGACATCACCTTACATCACCCATCACTGATTCTGATGTACATTTTTACATTTTGAAAATCAATGTCCATCAATTGCAAAACAAAATTTAAAAATAAATAAATACACGTCTCCAGCGGTCAACAGTGTCAACAAAAAGCAAATATGTTGAATGAACAAGTAATCATGCAACATGTTACATGCTGTGAGCTTCCACTGCTGTCTTAGTAACATTAAAAACAGTTTTGATCGATAAAAACTCGAAGATAAAGACTGGTTAAGGAGAGGGCTCTCAGTTAAATAGACTAACTTCTAGCTTCTCAACAAGCATTTCCAAAGTGCAGACTCACGACTGCGCAAGGCAGACTTTTTTAACTCAAATTGAGAAATGCTTCTGTTGCAGCAGAGAAATGTAGAAACGTAAATAAAAATCAAGCACAATAATTTCAAATAGTAAAATAATATACATTAACTAACAAAAGGAAAGTGTTCAAATAGTATCAGGCAAAATTAGGCAAACGACAGAAGTCAAGCTAACAGAACAGAAACAGATTATCAGTAAGACTAATGTCACACAGCTGGTGTGTTCAGACAAATGGTGAGGTGTGTCATGCTTAACACATTGATGCAGCAGAAAAAGATAACAACTAAGAGGAGCGAGAGGGAGACTAAATAGCATCAATGTAAATACAGCAGGAAACCCTAAAAAGAGAAAAAAAAAATGGAGATGATCAGTAAAACACAATCTAAGATCAGAACAAAACAGTATAAGATCTTTATTTGAGGTCAAAAGTTGGGTCCTCCTCCAATCTGTATAAATGACTTGTCTGAAGTAGGCAAGGGGGGAAATACCCATTAATTTTCAAAAAATTATTTCAGGTCGAGAGCTTAATATGTTGGTTTAGATGTCCCCAACATTCACTATGGTACGTTTCTCTCAATGGGATTAGATCTTAATCTAAAATGTGCATTTTGACGTTTTAGGGAAATTTATCAGGGCTCCAAGTAAAATAGCAACATTCCTGAATTTAGCTCCTGGAAAGCTGCTAATACTGCATGCCACATGAGAAAACTGTCTCTAATAAAGAGATTTTCAAAAGCACAAATAATAATAATCCAATTCTACTTTCTCTATGTAAATATGTAGTGTTTGACATTGCTCTTCTCGAGTACCTGACCACATTCTCTCCACTGGCCCGCTCCTTTTTCCTTCATGTTTGTGGGTTATATGTGATATGAAATCAATAACCAGGGACTCATGGTGGAATCTAATCTGGCTTCTGCATCTCTTATATCTGCATGCTATAAATGATCATCAGAAAGAATTTGGTTGTTAAAGCTACCACAGCAAGTCAGGGCAGCCTGTGTCCCAAATATACCAAGCCTCTGTCTTCAGTCATTCGCAGCCATGTCACTGCTGGTCTGCTTAGTTTCCTACTTTTTAAAAATCAGTATTATACCAATGTGTACTTGAAGGGGTAACGAGGCATTTAAGACAGTGGAATCTATCAATATCGGATTGTCCTGTCTCCTAAACGTGAATTGCTAGTCATAATCAATCAAAATATTCAGTATACAGATCACACAAACCTGTAAAATAAACTTTCCATGCTTCTCTTTTTTAAGTAAGTAAAGCAATGGATGTAACAGAAATTGAAAATAAATGCACAGGTTCCCACCCTGTCCAAGTCAAAATTTAGTTGGCACATTTGCCAACGGTGTCAGTAAGAACAGCTGGACTGCAAATTTTCTCCAGAATTGTTTTCAAAACCATTCAAGCTCTGTCAAACTGCTTGGGGACTCAAGTGCTGCCTCAAATATTCATTTGGATGGTTTTGGAATAGTTTCTGACAGCAGAACATTAGCATTGCTGCTTCTGAGATATTCCTGCACATGTTTGGCTTTGGGCTTGTTATCTTGCTGGAAAATGAGCAAGATGTCATTTGGGGATTCATTTCTGTATTGAAGTCAAATTCAGTCACGGATCCATTGAGCTACACGTGTATCTTGATGCTCACGCTGCTAAGTCAACACAGATAATTATCGGCTCTTGTCCTTGAAAAATTCCCTTGTGCTTAATACTAATTATCGTAACAAAGAGAAGCTATCTCAAAATTAATCTGTGCTAGAATAACCAGAAAATGTTTCATTATGTCAAAGGTTTATTGCATTTGTTGTTAATGTGTATCCATCCAAGTGTTTATTAATCATCTGCACATCATTTTAGTTGATTTGTATTTGCTACTTTACTTAATTGTGTGAAATCAGCTAAAAATGGCAAACACAAAATAGGGGAATTGGCTAAAATATAAAGAAAAACTATATTTAGTATAAATCTCTTGAAAACCATAGAAAACCAATGACCTACTTTTGTGGAATCATTTGTAATGCGGATTCCAATTACCGTCATTGTCAAAAATTTCTTCTGTTATTTTTTTCTTTTATTGGGATTAATTACAGATCCCAGTGAGCTAAGATCTCTGATCTCTACTGGCCATGTGTAATTATTGCCCAATGCACAAAAGATAAGATAAACCTTTATAAGTCCCACAGTGGGGAAATTCACAGTGCTACTCATTCTGCCAAGCTAAACCATAACACACTCCAGACTGCATGTCATCTTTTAATCCTAATTCCCCTAATTGCCCTCAGGTGACAAATGCCTCCAGAGTAATTTGCTGTATCAAAAGCAATGACTCAGGGCTCTTGAGTCGTTAGTTACAATCTCTTCAGCAACATCTCAATGCCCTTCACTACACAAGTCAAAACATCAGAGTAAAGAAACCCTGCCACTGCATAACTGTCCTGCTAACTCGCATGCCATTCACAATATGTGGTACTCCAGCTGCTGAATAAAGTATGCTATGGAGAACATTTTATGACCACTCTTTTCAAGCTTACAAGCACCAATTCTAGCATCGACAATAAGATCTGATGGATTTATTTATTCCGGTTCAAATCTTCTAAACAGAGTGTAGATATTTTCTTCTGATTTGCACTGCAGAGCAGGAGGGCTGTGGTTTCCTAATGCTGCCGTTTATGTTTTCTAGTGAACAAAAATAACTTTGTTAGAAAGCAGGCAATTAATACAGTCCCCCTTCTCCTGCTTCAGGAAGCTAGTTCCCTTTGAAATTCCGAGATCCTCTGAACATGCAGGATATTTACCTTGTACAGATTTGCTGTGATTTGGATAGACCATGTTGAAAGAAAACACGTCTCAAAAGAGTCTTTTCCACATACCTGAATTTTTGGACTACCTTGAAACTCAACTGGAATGTTTGGCTTTCCCAGACCCCAAGTTGGAACTGCCTATAGTGATTGGCACAGACTCCAAAGCCATACCAGAGGGCAGAGGTTGGACAGCCAGAGCATAAAGAAAGATGTGAGGCTGGTGGGCAAATAGGTGCAGACCTGCTGAAGCAGCATTATATCAGAGGGGCATTCACCCACAGACGGGCAGAGTACTTATGTTACCATTTAATATCCTCTGTTGAACACGCTTTAGAAGTAACCTCTCCTCACATGTACTATTTTCTACCCTTCGGGCAATATTAATACCATCTAAATGGATATTTTATTAGAGAGGTATATAATCTACTTGCAACTGTAAACCAATAAAAATCACATCTTTCTGTGTCAACAGAAGAAAGGCCACAGCTGACATCCAATAAGAGATGCTGTGGGCAGACTGGCACATTGGTTTGGAGTGATTAAAAAAAAAAAAAAAAAAAAAACATCACACAAGTTCAAAAATGTCTTTTTAAAAATGGTCACCAACTTTTCTTTCAACCACTAATGAATGTTTTTTTTTTTAAACGGAGAAAAAAAAAAAAAGAAAAAAACTCAATGGAACTCTATTTATGGCAATTCTGAATTATACAGAAGCAGGTCGTTGAGAAATGACCAGAAAAAGTAAACAACAGATGCTCAATGTTTTCAAAAGTGTATGGAGACGGTCCGCTCAGTATGTGCTGTAACAAGTCCCAGTGAAACAAGCCAAGTTAAAAAAGGGAATCAAAATAACTACAGCCATTCAAAGGCTATGGTGAGTATTGAGAGCGTGCCAAGGCCTTTGACGCTTTAACTGGTTAAGGATGTGGAAAGATGTGATAACACACTGTGCTCCCATTACCTTGCTAATAGTACATGACCCTGCTTGAGTTAAAAAAAAAAAAAGGTAAAAGGTAAAAGACATATTCTCTTTCATTTTAAAAACAAGTTGTTAATGACTCAGTAAATGAAAGAGAATGTTCCTAGAACACTTGGATACAAAAAAAAGTCTTAATTGTGCACAATCATATAAGTCTTGCAGATCATTAAATATTATTTAAACTGAGTTGTAAAAGAGCATATCTCTGAATATTATCCAAGAATCCATAAGTGCAAAACATGAGTCTCAACAGCACCTCTAACTGCCTGCTTCACAAATTATCTCCATAAGGGAGATATCAGCACCCCAATTACGATATGGAGCATTTGGCAGTGTTAGACTAAAGAAGCCGTAAATCACAGTACAAGAAACTTTGTGTAACTGGTTAGCAAAGATATGCTGATACTGAAACTGGCACTGAGTTCTAATCAATGTTTATAAATTGTGGCCCGCTGATCAGATGTCTCAATAATGCATGGTTTCTGTTTGGAATCATGTTTCGGGAAAGCATGGTTTTATTCTACATAACTGGATGCAAGAACACAAAATTTTCAAACAGTGTGTTCAAGCAATTTTTTTTTAACACCAACTCATTTTCAAACTGAACTCATGCTATATTTATGCTTTTTTTTTTTTTTTACTTTATATGTTCTTGAGCTCCAAGAGTTACAAAGATAGACTCACTATACAAAATGTGTTGAGAAGAAGTACAGTTCTTTTCATACAGGATCATCCAACAGGCTGGCTGCCACACTCCTGCTACTTTGTGAGAAATCTGTTCGCCACACATGAAACGCAGCACAGTATCCTAACACAAACATCAGGCTGTGGAAGGGCTGAAGACTTGCCACTTCAAATTTCAAGATTTGCTTTTGTTGGCATATGATCTGAAAACTGAAGGAGTGTAGCATAATTGTGTACACACACACACTCATATATGCCAAATCTCCCTCTCTAACAAGCCCTTCCACTGGTCATCTCCTCTTTGAAGACTGGACTGCATCTGACCCAAAACAGGACACATACAAATAAAAAATAAATAAATAACACATGCTATAAGCTTTGAATATAAGCTATAAGCCGGTGAAATGAACGACTTTATTAAAAATGTGGGGTGTGCCTGTTTATAATGGCCCCATCTAATAAAAGCATTATTACTACGAATAAGTTGTGTTTAGAAAATGAATTACTGTTAGAAAAGCGGAACCGGTCACAGTACTGCATATCTGCTAAGTAAAAGGATGGATATTCATGTTGCATCTGCCAATGCAGTGAAGACTGGAAAAGCTTGTGACACAGACCTTGCCCCAGACTGCTTATTTTTTCAGATCCTAGGTACTTCCATTGTATTTACGGGCCAACAACTACTCGCAATCAAATATACATTTTCTGTTGCTAGTAGTGACACCCTGCTAAACAAACATATCAAGTGGTTTGGATGCACCTTTCGGTATGTTTCCTCACTTGGGTGTCCATTACTCTTCCTTCACTTACAGAATGCAGACTCAAACTGGGTGATACTTAAGCTGCAACCAACTTACATGTGACTACTGCAACAAGAATCCTGTTCTGCCTCAAACAGACAGCTGGGGGGGTTAATTACTCATTTTCTTTATTTTTTTAAAGTGAAAATATGTCAATATAACCTGCAGTACACTTACATATTTTTAAAGCATATAATTCCAATTCTACTTTAATTTACTGATTTGTTTTATTAGAAAACATAAGAAACGCTAATGTAGATTCTCTCCTGAACTTGTAATGTCTACAAACTTCACTGACTCATTAGGCCTGTATGGACTTAGAACTTGTAAGGCAGATCAGAATATGCCATAAGGAAATGTCAGTTAATGACACTCCCACTGAACAACTGATTTTTATATATTGATTAATTTTCGATATCTGGTACCTCCTTATAAAAAGGTCCCATGGGGGCTGGGGCCTATTCCAGTCACCTCCAGATAAGAGGCAGGGTACACCTTGCATTAGTAGCAAGTCCATCACAGGGCCAACACTCCGACAAATGAGACAAACAACCATGCAAGCTGACCTACATTTACGGTCAATTTAGAACATGCATGTCTTTGGACTGTTGGAAGAAGCCAGAGAACCCTTGCTGGTAGAGACAGAGAGATAATGATATTGTCCTGCTTCTACTTTCATTGGGAAGCAGAAGCAGAGAAATATCATGAAGACATGAGTTACAGGAAGCAATGGAAGTTTGAGCTGCAGCCATACTGCGCCGTCCTCCGTTGCTGCAACCCTGTTCGCGCAAACAGGTGCACAAGCAGGCATGATATAACTGTAGTATGTTTTCAATAAATTTTCAGGCAAATTTAGCATAGCTGAATCAAAGCCACTTGCACAAATATGAGTTTTGCCTCAAACATAATTGGAACCAATAGCCGCATTCGGACAGAGCAGTTCTAAGAACGCAGTTCTAAGAACGCAGTTCTAAGAACGCAGTTCTAAGAACGCAGTTCTAAGAACGCAGTTCTAAGAACGCAGTTCTAAGAACGCAGTTCTAAGAACGCAGTTCTAAGAACGCAGTTCTAAGAACGGTCCACCTCGAATTCCGTTCTATGAACTGCCCTTCCCCAGGAGAACAGTTTTTTTGCATTCGCACATGAGTCGGGACCTGATAGAGACTGGTGCGACGCAACCGTCTGCAATAGTGACGAGTTACTTTAGCGCCACATTCAACAACAAAACAAAACCCGTGAAAAGTAAGGAGAGAAGAAAAAAACACCACCAAGAAGCTATGGTGTTCATGGTCTGCATGCTCGTAATATTAATCATGGACGATCACATCGGGCGTCTAACATCGAGGCTGGAAGAGCACACAGAGAGAGTCAGGAGACGAAGGATCGAGCGCAGGCGACACTTCTTCGTTTCATTAAGGAAGGAAGGAGAGCAGAGCAAGTGTCAGTTTAACTTATTAAACACGCGCCGGTTGTGTCCGTGTCGTATGAGTGAACATTTCAGCCGTTATTCTACCATTTGCGTTGAGCAGATTAGGAACATGAAGAAACGGAAATCTGTCAAGGGGCATAGCTACCAACCACCAAACACCTACGTCATACGTGTTCCTATAGAACCCAGAAAAGACCCAGCCTTGGAGAAGGAGCTAAAATGGTTATAGGAACTGAGGGCCGTGGTCCCGAGTTCCTGTATGTGCGAATGCGGGAAATGCAGTTCCTATAACCATTATAGGAACTGCAAAAGGTTCCTACAGTGGGAATGCGCCTATTGTTAAAAAAAAAAAAAGAGAACTTTTCTCAGTGTGCAGGAGGAAACCTCATACCATAAAATTTTCAAAGTTTCAGGATATACTTTACACTATCACTGACAGATTATAAATATTAGAATCATGTCAGTTAAAGTGCAAAAGACTATAAGCCTCTTGTCGAAACATCAAGAGCCTCTTTCACACATGGCTTCTCAGCTCATCTGCATGGAGTGTTAAGAAACTGGACACCTCATTTGTCTAAATGCATTTGCCCAACAGAGTTGCTCAACCATGAGAAGACAAATCAATCAAACAGTCCCCCTACTGTGAACATAATATTGTGACCTCCACACTGAAAAATGAAAACATACTATCAGAATCGCATTAGACCTGCTCTTGTTTAAAACAAAAAAAAACGAAAAAAAAAAAACCTGCATCTACAGCTTTTCACTGTGTCAGGATGCCCAGTGCTAAAAGAAATTGCCTGAAGAATTCTTCAATGTTTTCTCAATGCCCCCCATGGGTTAAGCATTTGGATGGCATAGATATATAAAATATTAGCAGATTGCAAGGATGCTGTAAACTGAAGACTAAAAATATTTGTAATAGTCTGTCATAAAGCAACTATGTTTATAATAAACGTGTTTGCTGAGGATGCTTTTTAACTCTTCAAAACTATCTGAAACTAAAATGCCCAATGTGGTCAGACAGAAAAGTTAAGACAGCAGAAGCCATCTGCTCTTCTTCACTGAGTGAAGTGAGGCAA
This sequence comes from Odontesthes bonariensis, assembly GCF_027942865.1. NCBI lineage: Eukaryota > Metazoa > Chordata > Actinopteri > Atheriniformes > Atherinopsidae > Odontesthes > Odontesthes bonariensis. The sequence continues at coordinate 21,008,052 of NC_134519.1, read as the reverse complement.
ATCTCATGATGTGATGCATGCAGACTATGCCAAAAGTTTTAAATAGTGATCAGTGTATGTTTGAATGGTATGGCTGTTGAAAGCACAGGGCTTGCAGTGTATAATCTGATGCAATTCCTGTACCTCCGCCAAAGTGCTCTGCATTATGTTCGCCAAACCCACTTGCTCACCTGTGCCAGGTGTCTCTGGTACGCGTTGAGGCGGCCCGACCTGCCGCAGCTGGAAAGCGGTCTTTACTTCATGACAGCTGTAGGCCTCTGCGTCGATGACAACCAGAGCAAATATAACGATCGTCAAAGTCCAGACAGTGCCGCAACAGTTTACGCGTGGGCATATTCCTCGGGACATTGCCGCATCTCACACCAGGTATCCTTGTGGATAGCCGACTGTAACGGGACTGGAAACTGAGTGACGATGTTGAAAATAAACGACGCGTAAGTATAGGCAACAATTAGTTTGAACATCTGACAAACCTTTCCCTTTTTCACATTATTGCTTGAGGTGGGTGGGAGCGCCTGACGGACAGTAGAGGTCTGGGGTCTTCTCTTTGAAAGGGGTGGAGAGGTGTGAGCTGAACGCAATCTGTCCCGCGCTCAACACTTTGCAGTGGTCGACTGCCTCCGTGCCTATTTCCAAAGCCCTGCGCACATTCCCCTCCCTCTCAGTTTAACTCAGCGAAGCGCCCCGACTGAAACTCACTTTAATATCCTTACACTGTAGAAACTTGCAATGTCCGTATATTAATATATATTAATGTCTAAAACAACCATTTTAAAATCACTGTATATAAACTATTGACAATTTTGTCAAATCAAGGAAAAAAAATAAAAAATGTTCATTTGGAAGCCAACATTTGGATATATTGAACCGCAGAAACATTTTACAACGACTCATCTTGTACATATAACCTGTTTTTTCTTTTTTTTTTCTTTTTTTTGCTGTTACACCTATACAAGTAAAGAGCACCATTATACTCCTTGAGGACGATCACCATCTCTGTCAGGGTCGAAAATTAATCAAAGATTGCCAGCATACCTCTTTCAGAAAAAAAAATTAAAACTGCTTTTAAGCATTTGGTGACCGTTTATTTGCAATTGATTGCCTGTATTGGAGAGCGCAAGCAGCTATGGGGCTTTAGGTTTACATTGGCGCCATCTTGTGGATAAAATGTTAATGGCCGTCTACAGTGGCATAATTTTTTTTAATTTATTTTCTTTGTAGTTTGTATATTTCATACGTATGACAAATATATAGTAGATGCTTGACTGTAATGTTAATGACCACGTCATTCCCACGTGAGAGGGTATTGCCATGTCAGAATTGATTCTTCCTTTTTTTTTTTGTAAATCAAATTGAGCACATAGAATATTGTCAAAGTTTAATAAGCCGGCATTCCCGATACAATCCACAAATTGATATTTTCTCATTTTAAGTGTGTACATATGTGGAATATTAAGTGTAAATGCTGTAATAAGTGTTAGATATTAACTTCAGTGAGCCATTATCTATTCTAATGATATTATTAGCATATTATTAGGATGTCCACCCTTTTTTCTGTTAGGTTTGTAAAAGAGTGCCCTCTCTTGGACATAAAAGGTGCCACAACAGTAATCACGTGGTAACTGCCTTGAGGTCTGATTTCACAAACCACCAGCAGCAGCAACAGTAACATCGAGCTTACACTCCACATGCAGCTTAGTGTTGACAATCTCGTTATGTCTAATGTAATAATGTGTCCGAGGGACTCAACTGGAACTTTTAAAAATCCTCTAATCTTCGCTGAAAATATTCCCGTTCTTTTATTCTATTAGATTTTTTTAACATGGACTTTTACTCAAAATGGAGTATTTTACCTTATTGAATTAGCGCTTTTAACTAAATGAAGGATCTCGTTATTTCAAACACTGCTTCTCACCTGGGTGAAATCACGCCATATTTCCATGGAATAGTGAAAGCAGGTGAAAGCTTACATATTCACAATGAAAATGTGACAAAGTGAAAGTCCTAAAAAAAAAAAAAAACACATCAAATCACAGGACAGTTAATAGCTTTTTAGAGCACTGATAGTGTAAACCACCAAACCTCAGTGGACAGGGGGAAGCGGGGGGTTCGCAACATGAAAGATGGCTCTGTTCTCTTCTTAAGTTTCCACATAAATCATGACAGTGGACCAGCATGCAAGACAGAAAGACCTTTCCAAAGTGGAATGCAGTCATCACTTATACATCTCTGCATTTCTTACATGTCAAACTGTTTGTAACAAGCTGCGTCTTCATCGTTGAACTCACAGTCCCCTGGGAGGATGCCATCGATGAGGCATTTGAGAGGAAGAAGCTGCTCTATGATGGTCTGGCAGGGGAGGCCGATCAGCGAGGTTGGAAGGAGAGAGCACGTCCAGTGGAAGTGGGTTGCAGGGGCTTTGTGGCCCTCTCTACTACAAGGCTGTTAAAGGATTTGGGCATCAGAGGAAATTAATCAAAGAACTCTCCACTGTGGCTGAACGAAGCAGTCACTGGTTGTGGCTAAAATTCAAAGACACAGTATGGGCTGCCAAAGACCAGTTCAGTCACCAGGCGACACACGCCCAGGTCTGAGCAGCCTGCGGTGGGCATTCCCCGGCTTCCCAACTTAACACCCCAACTCCAAGGAAGGTATTCCACAAATGAAAAACCGATAGACCCCTTCTTTTATTGTTCTCCCCTCTGTTCCCACCTAAGGATGGAAGCTGGTAGAGGTAGAGTGTACAGCCAGGTCTGGAGTGGGGGGGGGTTGTGGTAGCCTACTCCAGCCCCTCTCTCTTTGATGTTGCCTTCTTCACTCTCCCTCCAACACTGGGTTCTGCCCTACTCCCTGTTCCCATCCCAAAACACTCAAACACACAGAGAGGTAGGCGCTGTGCAGAATCGTTAGGGATTGAAATACCTAGCCCTATTAGTAGAAAGAAGAATTGATTGATCCGATATTGTGTAAAGTGATTTCCATCAACCAGTCCGTTTTCCCTGGCTTCCATCCAGATTAGTGGCGCTGTAGTTGGTGTACCTCATTCTAAATTTATTTCTATTTTAATTAAAGAAACAAATGTAGGTAAACTTTGGATAATGCTGATAGATGAATTGTGCTTACAGGCAATAAGGTGCAAAACTGCAATTCACCTTTTTTCCTAATGGAACTCCAAATGTCATTTACTATTTTCCTTTGAAATGAGGAGTTTCCACACTCAATGATGGCATTTACTCATTACTGTACAGGCAAAGCATAATGCAAACTCATTGGTGTTTTAGTGCCCAAACAGTTCATTTTGGACTCCGATCAAAACCTATAATTCTTGATAAGGTATCTCGGATATCTTTAGTCGAGTGTAGAGCCATTTCTTGTAAATAGCAAATATACAATGGGAGGATGTCTTTCAATAGCTCAGAGCAGCTCAACAGACCTCCAAGTGTGTTTTAATGACTGGCCTCTACACTTCCTGCTTCCTGACTGTAGTTAGCTTTTGATCATGTAAGCAGCCTGGGGATCAACATACGTTAACTGAAATTTCAATCATGTTTTCAGTATGAATGAACAAGAACAATAGTCATTTGTTCAAATGTATTTATTTTTGATTGCCAACCATACTGCATGAAGGTATGCAAATAATAGGACAGCTTATAATAACATTTTATCTTGAATGTTTACTTTGAGGAAGGTGGGAATCTGAGTCACAAAAGTCATATTGTTACTGGAGAGGCAAAACAACAGCACTTAATCAGTGAGAGAGGACAAAGTAACCTCTGATTATGACAAAGGATTCAGCTTCTATAGAACCAGATAAAGAATTCTGTCAAGAAGGTGCAATTTTGTACCAAATCATGCCTGATTGATATCTTCCAGCTGTGATACCTCATCTGGGTTTAGTCTACAGTCTTCACTTACCAGATAGGGGACCCTTAGCAGAAACTGCACTGCATCATACTTCCTCCCTCTCCTGGAAGGCAAAGATTGTCTTAATTAATGAATGTGAAGTATCAACAATCAACATAAGTTATCAATACGCAGGGAGTCTAATGCAGCGACAAGCCTGAAGCTTGGTGCACAATATTAGAACTTTATTTTTCATCATGGAGAAAACATTTGTCAAAATCATGTCAGTCAAGAAACACTGTCACAAAACAAGCATATAAAAAGCAACTCATATACGAATAAGATGGACCTAAATGGCTGCATGGGGAACTGTCACCTTTGCAGAGTGGAAATGTAGATACCAAAATTCTATGATGGTGGTCTGGAAGAAACATATCTCATGTTCGAAACTTGGCCTATTACACAAAATCAATCCAATCCCTTGCCCAGATGTCAGCATCTTTCTGATTTGAGAAATTAAATAAAATAAATAAATAAATAATAAATAAAATGACTAAATCGTATATGAATGAATATCCTATCCGTCGTGCTGGCCAGCGGACACTAACCTGTTTGTTGACAAGAGTATGAGTCGAGCAAGGAGACTGAGGAAATCTCTGCATGGCTTCTCCAACACCTGACCACATTAAGCCTCTGTGACAGCGGGTTTGAGGACTAATCTCAGCTTGCAACTTTACAATGAGCTACTGGAACAGGTGTTATCAGTTTGCTCAACAAGCACCGACTACAAAGCAGGGTGAGGGAAATATGTTTCTTCTGAAAAGATGTTACATTAAAGCACAGATTAAGTCAAAGCTATAGCAGGTGTTTTATTTGGTATTTTTATTAATCTTATTACCATAATGTAATAATGACAGAGTCCAGTCCAACCTTTATGCCTTCCAGCAAATTAAATCTTTTTTTTTTGTTCCTTGCCTACATATTGCTGTGACCTCAACTGTTGATTTCCCTCGACTTGGTTTCACCTAGTGTTTAATATATCTCCAATCGAGATCATTCAGGATTATTTTCCTACCACATTTCTTTCTCAGGTATGGTTCACAACTACCTGGCGGGTTATCTTAGTGCATTGGACACTTCTCAATCCAGTTTTAGTAGCTCAACTATCTCTGTATTTTCATCACGGTTGTTTAAGAAATGAGAAGCTTAATATAAATATGTTTGTGCAGGGTAGTCGGTAGGTTGTTTTTTTTTTACCCTGATTGTTAACGAATGTGTTCAGCAGATGGCGCCAAACACCCTACTTTTCAGTCCTCACGCAAACGTTTCAATGCTCATTTAACTGTGTGAAGCTGTCAGTGTAAAGTATTTTAGTACAAGATAAGGTCAATGGGAGATGAAAAGTATTTTTTTAGACTGCCTGTCTAAGGTAATAGACAATGTTTCATTTGGTCTTTAGCAAATGTTACTCTTAGTTTGGAGCAAAACCTAAAACCTTTGAGTTGAACTAATCTCCAATGTCCCAAGTAGGCTGTTCGCACTGAGTCATCAGTCACCCCAGGCACTCTTACAAGACAGCATGAGCTGTTCAGAGCAGAAGAACAATATGTCCAACTATTCACACCATCTGTAAAAACCTCTTAGCCCTATAAGCATATAACAGTCGTAAAAAAAAGTTATGCCTCTTCAATTCAATTCAGTTTATTTATATAGTGCCAAATTACGTCAAATGTCATCAAGGCACTTAAATAATATAGTCCAATTCAAGCCAGTTGGAGTTCAATCCATTTTAATCATAATTTATTTCAAAATAATCCAATTAATTCATATAGAGCCAATTCAAAAACAATTTCCTGGCTAAGGAGACCAGCAGATTGCACCGAAACTTGTCTTCAGTCCAATCTCCCGTCCTGAGCGTGCTTGAGGCGACTGAGGAGAGGAACGACTCCCTTTTAACAGGAAGAAACCTCTGGCAGAACCAGGCTCAAGAAGGGCCCCCCGTCGCAAGCTAAAGCCTTCTTACTCGGCGCAACCGCGCAACTGTTCTGGCTCGAGAACCATTAATGACGTCATCGAAAGCGCCAGCCCCTTCACAGTTCCTTCAGCTCATAAGCGCAGTTTGCGCCGAGTATGCGTCACATTTGCAGTTCTCTCCAGACCAGCGGGCGTCACTGTTGAGGAAACAAGCTGAAGAACCGGACGAAGAAAAGCATACACAATGCCACCTGTGGTGTCACGTCAGCAGAGGCTGGCACATCTGATGGAATGAATTTACTCTGGGTGTAGAACTGTATATGTATCTCAGAGCTAAGCGGCTGCGGCAAAAACAGAAGAGAAGGTGGAATGTTCGTCCTTTGCAACAAGACGAACTTTGTCAAACGTTGTCCTTTGGGACAACGTTGTCCCAGTGTAACTTCATAGACGTGTCGTACAGATGTTTGTAGAGGCGCACCCTCTCGGTCACCGCGGTCTCTGCAGTGTTCATGTTTCCTTTCTCTTGGTCAGCTGTTTCCGGTTGAGCTCGCGCGAAGTCAGAAAAAAAGTTGTGTGCGCGCCCTTGCGACGCGCGAGGATTTTTTAGCTTGCGACGGGGGGCGTGGCGGAATTTTGGGTCACGTGACCGTTTGCGCCATTTGCGACCAGCTAGTAAGAATGGGTCAAAGCGAGGTTGCGCCGAGTAAGAATCAGGCTTAAAAAATCCTCGCGCGTCGCAAGGTCGCGCACACAACTTTTTTTCTGACTTCGCGCGAGCTCAACCGGAAACAGCTGACCAAGAGAAAGGAAACATGAACACTGCAGAGACCGCGGTGACCGAGAGGGTGCGCCTCTACAAACATTCTTCGTTCTTCAGCTTGTTTCCTCAACAGTGACGCCCGCTGGTCTGGAGAGAACTGCAAATGTGACGCATACTCGGCGCAAACTGCGCTTATGAGCTGAAGGAACTGTGAAGGGGCTGGCGCTTTCGATGACGTCATTAATGGTTCTCGAGCCAGAACAGTTGCGCGGTTGCGCCGAGTAAGAATCAGGCTTAAGAGTTTACAAGGGGTTAAGCCCGTCAACTGCCTGTTTGAGAGATTACTGTCTTCAGTCTCCCATTTTCACCTCTCTGTCTTGGTGCACCAGCAGAAAGTGTGAAGGGTGGACATTAGAGACTTGCCTCAGCTTGAGGTCTCTGGAGGGAGGAAGTAGTGATAAATGAGTGTTTAGAGGCTTGATTAAGTTGATCATTGCCTCATGCCGTGCAACTGCCTGCCAAGAAAATGTGGATGAGATTTCTATAAAAAAAAAAATAAGCATCTATTATCAAGACGATCCTAAAGTGGATATTTTTTTTGTGTAATGTGTAGGAATGCGTTGCATACATGAAACATATAGTGGTCATATGTCTGCACATCGCTAATCAGAGCAGGAACCTTATGCTTCATTTGTCCCACAGAGATGTGAGTAATGGAAGTAAGACATTCTGCATCTTTAATAAGACTCTGACATCCGTCTCACTATCTGTTCCACTGGTGCCTCCTTCATCCTCACCTGCATGGCACTCCCATGTGGACAGAATCCCTCTGAGCATCACTCACACGTGCAAGAATCTTCATGCCACTGCACACCCTTTTTAGAATCAGACAATCATTTACATAGCGCAATTTGTAGGTGTCAGTCCCTGATGGTAAGACAATTAACTTGCTAAAAACTCCACAAGAAAAATCCTTGTTCTGTTTACAGTGTCTCTGTTTCCTCAGTGTCATTTAATTGATGTTATAATGGTTTTTATAGACCTTTCATTAGCCTGTTACAGCACTAGATCAATACAGCATCATTACATGCATGATTGAACTGAGTACCAGGCATCTGCTCTAGGGTACAATGGTCTGTATTTTGTACACAGTCATTCATGTCACTCTGTTCCACTTTACGGGGACGAGCAATCTTTAGTAACTGAGAAGACTAAACTGCCCTCAAAATTGTATTGGCTTGATAGTAAATACATGTGTGAACATGACTTTTTCTTTGTACAGTATTTGTGTTTTTTTTTTTATTTTCTATTTGTTCGTAATTCTTTTTCACATCTTAAAATGTGCAAATATTGTAATATCTGACGGAAATTCTCATTCTTTTAACCGTATGTTTAATTAGTTTTCACAGTTGGAAACAATGCAATACTAAAGTCGTCATCAAAATCCAGCGACAGCACAAATTCAGTAAAACCTTCTGTCGATAACCTATTCCGATGGTTTAGATATCTTTTTTCTTTGTATGCAAATGCATTTCTGTGAGTCTGTACTCTGTTTCACACGTCACTGTCCCAGAGGGAGGGTGCTCTACTGTTCACAAAACAAACCACTGTTGTCTGTTTAGGTGCAAACATTTGTTTAACCCATTCACCCCTGAGATGTCCTTACTGTCTAAGTGCATTGAACTCCAATGGGACCTGAATACTTCCTTTGAAATGTCACACTTGAGCCACACGCTGAGATTAGACTGGCCTTTGTGTATATGTGAATGTGTGAGTATGCAGAGCCAGTATGAATGGAGTGACTTGCTTTGTACATGACCAATCAACCACATCACTCACAATAGGCATAAAAAAAAGGGTCAACAGCAATTTGACTAAGCATTTTATCTCAGTGAGAGCATTGCAATTGTCTATATGTTTGACATGTGGCATGTTGTTATGAGAGGTGTGTGCAAGTGGAGACAAAGCTGTACTATTTAATTTCCCCCATTTTTACCTCTCTCTTTTTACCACTACCAAAACAGATGCCTCTTTTGGTACTTGTGCAGTTGAGCATAGTGATTCATGCAATGGAGCTGTGGCTCTCTTTTTTACCCCCACCCAGTGTTATTTTTTACAAGATTATCTCTCCTATCTTTTCCCTAAACTGACCACCACATGTTTGTAAAGACTGGTTTTGATGCCTCCAACCTCCCACTCCAGCACCCTTTTCCCCAACAAAGTGTGAGCCACAACAACGAATGAGGGAGGGGGAAAGTGAGGGCGAAAAGGGCGGGAGTTAAAAGAAATGGAGGGAAGGGTTCATGAAAACAACAGATCTCTGCTCCCTAATCCTTTTGTGTCCACAGTGTTAATCCACCCAAGCAAACCCCGTCCGTCCACCCACCCATACCATTCACCCTCCCTCTGCTCCTGCTTCTGCACCATATACCAGGCACTCCCAACACATAAACAACCAACACCATTGCTGAAACCAATAGTCATCCCCCCAGACAGTCGAGCAGAGGTACACTCTGGTCACAGTAGTCCACTGACAAACACAAAACTCTACTTAAACTCTGTACTTGCTTTAATCCTGTATTTTATGTCCTCTGGGAACCAGTTTGCATTGAATTTGGTTGCTTTGTATGTTTATGCAAACACATTTTAATCTTGCATCAGCATGTCGGTGCAAGTGTGTAGAAGAAATTGCAAAGTGATGTTCTCTTCTTGTGTGTTGTTTGCTCTGTGCATTTACCTGTCTTTGTTTTGGCTACAATACATGTAATGAAGGCACTTGAGAGCAACACTGTATTCACCGCAAGTGTTTTTGTGTCGTGGTCTTGTTTACGAGCTGTAAGGGAGAGGAGAGGGAGGAGGGGGCATCACGGAGGGGGATCACAGTGGTTGCCAGGGGAAGAGGAGGTTGTGTCTAATGAGGTCACACCCTGGCAACCCAGTGACTCCTCCCACCCCCCCTCCATTTTTCCACTTGGCCCCCTCTCTGAGTTTGCCCACCCACTCCACCCCCACCCTCTGACAGAGAACTCTCCGTGGTGCTGAAAGCAGAAAAACACATTTGGGCTCCACTTAGATTCCAGCTGCAAAGGGAAGGCAGATGAGGGACGCGACAAAAACATGAAATTATTCACTGCAGAAAGAGACTCAGGTAGGAGTGCTCAGGAGAATGAGTTCAAAAGCAAGAAGAAAAGCAGTGCAGGAAAAGAAGAGAGGGAGTGAGGTTGACGTTCTAGTGGATGGTGGCTACAGTAGGCAGTGGGCGTGTTCTTCTTGTTCTGATCTGTAGTTGGGAAGCCCAGTGTCATCTGCTCAAGCACAGAGCAACCGAGCTGATCTCTTTGGCTGAGCTGGACAGAGGGAACCGGCAGGGAATGCCATACCTGGAAACCCACACCACTTTGCTCTGCCTCAACCTTTAATGCATCGCGGATGAGGACCCTTTTCATCCGTGTGACACTTTGACACATTGAAGCAGAAGAGACATTTTGGGAAAAAGCCTTTGAAACACTTTGAGTGCCTGGTCTGTCACCGAAAGGGTACTTTTTGGGACAACATGTGAATGTGAATTTGTGTAATGCATGCAGTTGCGGGTACGGTCTGTTTCTCCATGTACACTGCATCCTGTTTTCGAGAGTAGCATGTGCAGATGTTTGGACAAGTGTTGCTAACACCATACCTGGAGATAGGCAAAATCTGGATTGGAGGAGTCCCATCTTCAGCCCAGGGGAGGGAGCTTTGGGCTGGGCATCCCATGGCCCAGCTCCCTTCTAGCACCTGCTTTATCGGGTCACAGGGTCTACATATAGCAGGCTAATAGTTTGGACCATACAATGGATGGAAGTCTTTGTGGATTTAAGTGGAATAGTGCACTGGTGCTCCAGCGTAGGTTAGAGCTCATTACTGCACATTGGACTCAGGGGAAGACAGCAGGGACACAGTCCTATTGTAAGTATGGATACTGAAGCCCACAAAAATATTTGCCATGTGTGAACAGCTGCAAAGTATTGCACTTGTGTAAATTAGAACAAGTAAAGGTTAGCCTTAACCTGAGTCAACTACAATGCACTAATGACTGTGTGTGTACATGCATGAGCATCCATGCATGTGGTCACCAGACTGTTGACCATTGCAATCTTTTTGACATTGTGTCTTTAGAATATCCATGGTGGCACTCTCCTGTGACATGGTTGCCTGGATACAGAAATGGTGTGCCACCATCATTTACTTTTAAAGCAAAGTGCACTTCTGTTCCAACTGTTGAGCTCATGTCATCTGGGGCAAAACAAAAAAGAGGAGGGGAGATGGGTTAGATAGAAATAAAGAGAAAATACATCAAGTGAAGAGCAAGAGCAAAAGGGGGAGGGGAAAAGAAGATTTGTTGAAAATGCTGGTATCTGAATTTACAGGTTTTACAGAGATAAGCAAATAATGATAGCATTTTACATCAATGAGTTCCAGGAGGACAATCCAATGTGAAAGGCTAGGTTGGTAAAACCACTGTGATAAACAAGCTGATTCCAGTGCAGAGTGCTGCTCCAGGCTTACAGGGATTAGGCATGCAGGCTTAATTCAGCTCAAACACCATGTGAACTGTGCTTTCTCATTTCTGCTCATCTTAACTCGTGCACCTCATTTCTTCCCAGAAACCTAGATTCATTTCCTTTTGCATAGCTTCAGATCTTAATGCTGTTTATGTGCATTAGAGATAAGAAATGATATTCAACGGGGAAAAAAAATCTCTTCACCACTTGACATCAGGTTTCTCTGCCCTAGTTTGAACTCTGCTCTGAGACGATGATCTTGTCTTTGACTCTTATCGGTCATCTCCTCTCACCTGTAAAAACCTGTGCTAAAGAGTGTTAAGGATGCATCAAGAGGAGTTGACCCAGCAGATTAACCCAAATGAACCTGTCTGCATGCTTGCCTTGCTCATAGACAGACATGAGGTAAAGGGATGCTCGGGATGGCCAGACAATGACCGGCCTCTCAGTTGGCCTTGCAATCTCCATCTGGCTGCCCTCCAAGACCCCCCTTGCTGCCCTTGCCTCCCTACTCACACAAACATACGTACAGTTATCGCAAGACCCCTCCCCCTCCCTACGCACACTCACGCTCAGTGCTTCTCTCACACGTAAACAAGCATGAGTCTTAGCCAGATCTGAAAACACTGACCTACATAAAAGCATGCAGTCTTCTTCTCATACACTACAAGCCTCTCCACATTTCCATGATGTTGTTGCACACTGTGTATGCTATGTTGCATACAGTTGCAAGGATTTTTATTTTGCACATATCGTCAACTGATCCGTTCTGTGCTCAGATCTAAAGCAGATGCAAGCAGTGCTACTTTGAACTGTTTACTAGTTTGGAATGGTACACAGAACAATATGAATGGTTCACTTCGGATATATATTTTCACAGCGACATCAGAGCTCTTTCTTTACTAAAATGATGCCGCCAGGATTAGTCTTTTTACAGAATCAAAGTGCAGAAGGAAACAATATTTGTGGATCTAAGATAAGAGATTGATATGTGCAAAATTGTGCATCACAGTCCAGTGAGATTGGTCCATTTAATTTGTGTTGATTTAATTTGTCCCCGGACTGCCACAGTACCACGTGTGTGAGCTCAATACACATTACAGCTGCAGAAGATGAAAGCCTCTTTTCAGTTTCATTTGCACACTCAGTTGGTTGAAGCCAGTAATTTCAGGAAGAAACTGTGCAATCACAACTGAGAAAATGAGCACCCGCTACTGATCCACACACAGACGGGAGGTTCTGAGTAATTGTAGTTAAATAGTGACTCCCTTGGCAGTTTGCATATGCCCATATCCAAGTGCGCTTTTGTATATGTGTATCTGTGTGTGCGTATGCACATGGTGAATGATGGAGAAACATGTTGCAACCCTCGAGAGAAAAATCTTTCTCTTCCTTAGACTGGCATGATGCAACCAACATGAACCTCCCAATGGCTATGAGCTCAACAGCAACAGTCAGAAAAATGAAAAAACAACTAGGAGTCAAACCAACTTAATGTGTTACATTATTGTCAAGATAATATAGCCTTTCTCAGCTTGTTTTTCACATCATAAAAATTTACCTTAAAAAGTAAAAGCAGGAAGACAATTTACTGACAAAAGTCAATGATTGTTTTGCATTCAGAAAATACTAAGGTACGATATAATCCTTTGGTGCTCTGGAGTCTGAGGAATATTTTGTGTTTCTTATGGGTAATAATTGACTCAAAGTTATGACTAATATCTCTTATATTTCCTCATCAGAATGCAGTGGAAAGACTTGAAGAATGATGAGCTCCAAAGAGGAGGAAACTCTCAGTTTTTTCCAATATGTTGAGGAGAATGGGCTGAGAGCCTACAATGGACTGCTAGCTCAGAACTTGGACCACGCCAGGAATGAGAGAAATAAGGCATTCCTGCAGGAAAAAAACGACAAAAAAAGAAAACAGGAGGAAGCCATAAGAAGGTATGGAGAACACAAGCAAAATGGGGAGCTCACACAAAGAGAAACTTAATGAAAAAAAAGCACAGATTATGTTACATTAATCTGAAATGCTGAAATGCAGAATAGCAACGGGATTCTGCGTGTAACTGCAAGAATGTCACTGGGTTCACTTGAGGTTTTGAGGAATTGGGACAAGTGGCCAGAGGGTCTCTGTGGCAATGCCAGGTTGCTATATTTTTGGGGTTTACAAGTGTGGACTGCTGCACCCCATGATCTACAGAGGATAATTAATTTCTCATTGAGACTTATTTGGGACTCGTCCTTGTGTGGAGGTCACCACTGCTCTATTTTTCAGATGAAGAGCTTTAAGAATTAAGAGGGAAGGGTGTGAGCTCTGTCAGCAAGTGTTTTAGATGGCCAGGATACAAATTAGTCATGCTGGGTTACGTTGCAGCAATTTAAGCATAATCCTTTGGAAGAAAAATACTCAACTATGTAAACATATAAGTGATGTCAGTAGCTCGAACACCCCTGAGAATTTCAAATGTAGCTTTGTTTTCCAATTGAGATAATCAGAGACTAGTTAAACTGTATGTGTTGCTTCGCTGTTCATACGGTGGGGGAAAAAAATCATTTAAGCAGTGCCACTGTGTGCAGCAACAACAATGTGTGGCATCCCTGAACTTGACTGAATAAGAGACAAACATTTAGATCGGACTAACACATGCATGCAGTATACTTGTGTTGTGGGGGAGAACAATGAGCACCAAGTCACTGGGGATGGCAGGAGGACATTGCAGGGTTTGGACTGTATTGCCTTCTATTTCCCAAAAAGCCGAGTGCAGAATGTATTAGTCCCCCACAAGAAACACTTGTTTTTTGGCTTTTTAATTTTTTTTTTAATCATTTTTCAATAGTTAAACCAAACAAAGATTTCTGCATAAGTCATTGATATTTTTGTTTGTTTTCAGGGTCAGCGATGGATTAAAACTGAATAAATACCACTTTTCTAAGTCTGAGAGATGATGACTTGTCTTGAAATGTAGAATTGTCAAGAAACGTTTAAGACAGGAAATCTTCATTTCATATCTGTCAAATGTAATTTTTCCATTTGGTGCTTGATTTTTACCCTCACTCGGAGTAGATCAGTCAAGTGGATGCCTTGAGTATTTTATCCACCCAGAAAGCAGCAGAGAAGTGCTTCCACTTGTTCTCCACAGTTAATCCAATGATGCAGCAGGCTAAACCAGTTTGCAGCAGAGAGGTTTCTAGGAAATGCTGCACAATGTTGCTATGGAATCTAAAATGGCTTATTTTCTGTCAGAACTGTCAGACACAGTACAAAGTAGGCATATGATGAAAAGTTTATTCTTTTTATACATAATTAGATTGAACTTGTTTGGGTTGGCTTAGTGTTTGTATGTGACCAGATGCCTCGGGTATTTGAGAGACAGCTAAACTTCTGAATGTCATAAAGGAATCTACCCTTGCTTAGATTTTGTTTAGCTACCAGTAAAATCAGTAACCTATCGGTAGGCCTAATGCAATCCTGTATAGTAATTTGATGAATAAGGCAGAATGATGCATGCGGAAAGTGACATCTGCTGTCTCGCTACCCGTGCACCGTCTTGTCAAAGCTAAAACATTAATACTCTGTCTCTTGAGGAAGAGCAAAAAAAGTAGCTGGATTTTTTATGAAGTCTTTAAGTGGGTCAATCAGATGACCCATTTCTACTCTTAACGAGAGTGTGAGAATTAAGTGTCCACGCTTGTCTTTGCATGTGCATAAGTATGTACACAGATGCTTGTGTGCATGTGCATGCATAGGCTTGAACAACAGGAAACAAAGAATATATTAGTTTGTGAGAAACTGTAGGCAAGAGCAAATGGCCCATATGATTGTGGTAGGGAGAGAGATCTTGTTACAGCAAGTGTGTTTGAGAGTGTGGGGGAATGGAAGAAAACCTGTTAGCGGGAGATTAAGTGTGAGCTCAGTTACAGGAGAAGTGTTCTGCCTGGTGACAGCTGGAAAAGCCTTAGGCCAATCACATCATTTTGCTGGGTTCGAGTGAGGCTACTACTTTACTCAGGGTTTCTTTTATTTTATTTTATCTGAAGAAAAAGGTTAATCACGGTCACACACAAACGTTCATGCAAACAATTGCATTACACCACCACTCCCTACATTTACATGCGGCCACACACACTGTCATTTACCTATATTTACATCTGCATGCAAATTTCTAACGAATGCTTTCCTCTCTCTTTAGCTTTTGTGCACACATTTATGCATTCACAGACAAGCACCTTTGTCCAACTCTCTGAATCACCTTCAGTGTTTTGTTTGTTTCTGGTATGTTGTTTTTTTCCTGTCACATGGTGTCACAGTAAGACAACCAGAGCTGCCCGACGACAAGTCAACTCCAACCGGTCCAAGTGCACCTGTGGTCTGTCCTCTAGCCAATCACTGGGCAAATATCCTATAAATAACTCAGTCACCAGTACTCCAGACACACCCAGCCACCAACACACGTATACAGGGGTGCATGTCACAACTGATGCACACCCAAAACATATGCGAGGGAGAGATTGTTAACATGTGCTGTTGACACCTGTGGCTACTTCTGGTAGTTGTTAGTTTTCCACTTGTTCAGAGATACACTTTAACGCAAATTTAAATCATTATCATTTTGTGCAACATAACATTTGCATATGATTTGTTTTTTACTTTTTAGACTCCTGATTTGCTGCCTTTTTACTCTAATTCTGCAGCTCTTCAGGTTGTGTCTGGTTTCTATGGGTACCCTGTTGCTAGGCAAAGTTAAGCCTCTGACCAATGAACCCAACCTACCAAGCACCTTCTGTTCAGCAGCTGGCTGGGAGGGAGTTAGAGTCAGCAAAGTCACAAACACGCACAGCCACACGCATGTGCACACGCACACACTCACATGCACATCTATAGTGTGAAGGCACACGTGGAAATTCATTTTATTTCATGCCTTGTGTTTGAACAGAGATCAAGCTCCCATATACATTGCAAAAACATCACTTCTCCTTTACGAATTTTTTTTTCCAAAACAGTCATATCATGAGTTTATTTACCCTATGACACACACACTCTCACATAGGGATACACACAAAATTCCTTAATCCCACTGTCACACAAAACTCAGACAGACATCATTAATACTTCATTCGGGCCAGTCATCCATTTATAAAGATTGATTGTTTACAGTCAGGGGGATTTACATGGTGTGTGATGGGCATTGAACATATCCAGAGTTAAACTCAAATCAATGCATTGCCCTGTTAGGGTCCCTGTTGTTAGTGGCACTCACATGTCTGTTATTCCAATTTAGTAGTCTTGTTATTTGAGCAACTTGTAAAGGATGAAATAAGCTAACATACACATGCACAGGCAGGAACACCTCACAGGAGATGCTGTGGGAACTTGGCTCAAGGCTTTTGTCTATTCCTCTTCCCTTACCCTTACCATGTAAATGGTACTCTTATCTCAGTACATTTGACATTTTCCCAGTCTTTGCACCAGATATGTTGTTTTGTTTCCCCCTTCACATTTACATAGATGTTTATTTTCTTCTTTTCTCTACCCCCACTCTATTCTTCTTTTGCTGTTGTCAGAGCGGGTGAGGACATAGTGACAGAAGGCAAGCACTTGCGTATGGGCTCAATAACCATGCCGGACCCTCAGGAACGCATGCCCATGCCCCACCTGCATGCCATTGCCTGTGGACAGGGCTTCTCTGTACGATCCCAGTCCCTTCACTCTGTCGGTGGTGGGAGCAGCGGGGGAGGAGGAGAGGAAGAAGTGGGAAGTCCAACCTCAAGGAAGCAGCCCCCACCTAAGCCCAGGAGGGACCCAGCCACCAAGCTCAGCATGTCATCTGAGGCAGTGGACCACAGTCCCATGTCCACCTGCCGTGGGGAGAGATGTGATGGTGAGTGGTGGTGGCACTTCACACCCAGCTGCTGCATCTATATTTAGCTACTCTGCAGTGACCTCCTCAGCATTGTTTTTCCCACAATGACATGACATCTAGCTATCCACAGAATACTTGGCTGCAAAATAATAGAAAGAATTTCTGCAACTAGAGGGGCATTAAGCAATGACTAAAACAAATTTTAAATACACTAGACAACACAATAAACACAAAAAAACTTACCTAAAGTGGCAGAATCTATTTTTGTCATATTTTGGCCATTTTATGATGGATCATCAAACTCTGTCAAGAACACAAAAATATTTAAATAAAAATGTATGAATAAACACTCTGAAGGTGCTGAAAGCAACAGATTCTGTAAAAAAAAAAAGTTAAAAAAAGAAAAGGATAAGGATATAAGGATAAGTTGTAACTAGTGGAGTGATGACTGTCATCTTCTGTTATTGTAAGTCAAAACAATGGATATTTCTCATATTACCCAGGGAAATATCAGATAAGTTTTTGCCAACAAACTGACCTAGAAGTGAGGGTGATGCACTGAAATGAATATGTCTGTTTTTTGCATGTCTGCTTTTTAACTCTGTTTCAATAGTTGCCGTTCAACAGTTTTCATTCATAGTTTCCTGATTAAGATATTCAATAGTCACACTATCTCGAGAATCTTAAGAAATCTTGTGCAGGTTAATTTGTCACAACAAGGCCAAATGCTGACAGATGTGATCAAATTAGC
This sequence comes from Odontesthes bonariensis, assembly GCF_027942865.1. Taxonomy (NCBI): domain Eukaryota; kingdom Metazoa; phylum Chordata; class Actinopteri; order Atheriniformes; family Atherinopsidae; genus Odontesthes; species Odontesthes bonariensis. The sequence continues at coordinate 20,990,319 of NC_134519.1, read as the reverse complement.
TGGCTTTTGCAAATATCAGGGGCTGAACACATTTCTGAGCAAATTGATATGATTGCTCTTGTAAACAGACGCACAAGTTTACAAAAAAACAGCAGAGTTTTATAGGAAGTAGATTGACTATGAGTCAGGTAGCTGTGGGAGAAAGAAAAAAAATATTCAATTCAGAGTGTATGCTTTGTTGCCAACGTAATGTTTAGGGAGTCGCCCAGCCTGGCTCAGATTGGTGGGGATCTCAGTGTGCACACAGATCTTCCTGGGCACCACGGCAACCATCCCACAGAAACAAGACCCCCTGCAGCCCAACCAATCACAGCATCATTGAGCAGCTCAGGCCAATAAGGCTCCAGAAAATGCCAAAGTCTGAGGTTTTAGGACCAATCAGAGAGAGAGTGTGGGGGTGTCCCTGGCTGAGGGGAGGGTTGCGTGCTCTGTAGCTGGCGCTTTAGCAGGAAGGGGAGGAGCTTGTCAGCGTAGAATTCATTCAGGAGGCGCGATTGACCTAGATTCGTTTTCCCCAGGAGAAGAGGGAGGGGGAGGGTGTTGTGCGTAAACACATCCGGGCGGGAGGGGGAGGGGAAAAGAGGAAGCAATAGAGTGAGGAGAAGAGAAAAAGAGGGACTAAGGGATGTTTGAAGGGTTGGATTCATCATCAGTGGTGATGCAGACCTCAGCTTCCATCAAGAAAACCTCCTTGTGTAGCAATGTATTTTGCAGTGGTGAAAAGAAGTATAAGTATTCCAGTGTGTGCAGATTATTGAATGCACGTGTACACATGCATGCACAACATTACACAAAGAAACGGACAGAGATCTTAGGAATTTGAGTATCATATTGGTCAAATTAATCACAAACTCGACACACTAGATTTGTGCAGAACCAAATTTTCCTTGAGTACCTTTTTTGTATTGGTAGTGTGGAAAAAAAACATGTTCCTAATTCCAAATTAACATGATCTACATTAACATGAGCTTTGCATGCAACATGTCACTATAGATCAAAATAAAATGCTCAGATTTGATTTTCAGTTTTGGCTTGTAGCCTTGAATGACAAATAAATCTATTTTTCTGTCAAACAAAATGAGATTTAAAACCTTAGATGTGACAGAAACAAGGAAGACAAACACCCACACAGTTCGAGTTCATGTTTTGAAAGAATTGCTTCAAAGATTGTGAGATTATGTGCCATAAAATGCGTACACGCCTGTCCTAATTTCCCTCCATGAATGTGTAGGTATGTGCAGTGTGAGCTTGCGCACTCGCCTGCATGTACTGTAGTGATGGCGGTGAGTCATACAGTTACGGGAAGTGTGCGTGTGTCTGGGCCATCTGGCATCTGAATTATTAAAGGTGTAAAATCTGCAGTTTGGAAATTTCAGACATGGTCCTGTTCTTAACTACACTTATCTCTCACTGCCTATCAGAGTGAAGGGCACATCTATAAAAAACATCTCAGTGTCTGACCTAGAAAATGACTGCAAGCAGGTCACTACTATATAGGAATGGCTACTATTAGTAAACTAGTATTGGGACCACTCACTGTTGTACAGTACTATCAAAGCAAATGCGAACACTCTACTAAAGCCTCACTGCACCACATCTAAAGAGATTCACACTGCAATGCTACGTCACCACTATCAAAAAGAAGCTCCACAGTGTGTGTGACCCAGATACTTTCTTCACATACTGTTTCTCTGCTATACATGTGACCTAGAAACATGCATATGCCTCATATATTCCTTAATATCAGAAGCAAGGTATTGCTCTCAGCAACATGTTGACCTACAGCTGAACCAGCAAACTGGAAAAGGCGTTGTGTTAATGCTAATCTCTCACTTGATTAAAGACGATTCACAAAAACAGATTTGCTTGTCGTGGTCGTTTGCTTGTAGGGAGGGTCAACATTACTTTTTGATGTCACACATAGACTGGCGTAGCCTTAAACACACAAATCAATATTTGAATAAACTCAAAACTATTACCTGATGCAGGGCAAGTACTGCCTGTGAATGCATATTTATTGAATCAGTTTGTGTTAAAATTTTCTTTCTTTCTTTATTTAGCAGCTCAAGGCTGCAGTGAGGACTGCAGGAGGGTGCCACCCCCCAAACCCAAGAGGAACCCCAACACGCAACTGAGTGTTTCTTTTGATGAATCCTACATTAAGAGCCATGGAGGCAGCGGGATCTGCCTGTCCAAACCACTCCACCACACTACATCCCCCTGCGAGCTCAACCCATCGCCGCCACAGAGTGATGAAAGCCCTACAGACGACTGTGAAGACGAACCAGTCTACATTGAAATGGGCGGAATTGACGTTGGAATGCGAGAACCCTTGAAGAGTGAGGATGAGGAGCCAGGAGAGTCTGTGTACGAGGAAATGAAGTATCCTGCTTTGGATGATATGGAGTACCGTACTGATCCTGTGGGATGTCGTTCGGCATGCCCAACTCCTGCACCATATGATTCTGAGCCTCTCAGTCGCTGCTCCACACCTCGAAATATTCCCCTCTGTGACATTCCCGCACCTTTTCCCAATTTACTCACCCACCGGCCTCCACTGTTGGTGTTCCCACCAGCACCCGCCCAGTGTTCGCCCAACTCTGATGAGTCCCCCCTCACACCTTTAGATGTAAACAAACTGCCCATGCTGGAGAACCAATCTTACAGTAAATCCCCCACCTCCTCCACCGAGCCGCCCTCCTCTGCTCACATCCGTAGGGAGCTCACTGCCACTCCTACACTCACAGTCTCTGGCCGCTCCTCTGCGCCTCCACTGCCCTGTACTCTCTACAAATCCTCTTCATCATCCTCCTATCAGCGTAGTCATTCTGCTTGCCCATCGCCCGTCAGTATGGGCCGCTGTCTCACCCCTCTTAGCCTCATGCGTACACCTCCGTTTGATGCTCCAATGCCATTTCCTGGGGGGCTGCCACGTAGCGCCTCTGCCACCCCTCATGGCAAAGGCTCACCACCACAGGACGGTGCAGGACGACTTCATGGGTCTATGCAGAATGTGTCAACGGGACGTTCACGGACACCCACCAGCCCACTGGATGAGCTAACAAACTTGTTCACCACAGGCAGGAACATGCTGAAGAAAAATGCCAGCGGAAGAAAGTCTAAAGAACCTGGAGAGTGTAAGTGACTTAAATTCCACAAACACTCCTATCATCCTTACCTTGTCCATTTCATAAGATAAGCATATTTATATAGGAGAGTTAGTCAGACTGTAACACAAGAATTGAGCTGCAAATTCTCCAAAGTCTCAAAAAAGCAATGTGAAAATCCAGGGTAATCTATGAACCAGGGTTAGTGTCAGTGACCAAATTCTTTGACTCCTGGACCAAACACAAGTGAACAATCTTCAGCTCCTTCATCAGTTATAACATCATTTATTACTACGTTAGATTAAATAGCTCATATTACGAGGTTGTACATGCATCGTTTTTACCGTGTTTGGCTGCAAAATTCTATTCATTTAATCTGGGCCCACCCAGCCAAGGCTGATACAGATCGTATGATTTAATCTGAGGAGATTAAAGACCAAAGCGGACAGTTGGTCTCTCAAACTACTCAGGGCATTAAGCCATCAGGCGGGATTACTTTTGAATATGTAAACATCACATTTAAATACAGATATTCATGCCACATTCAAGATGCTGCCAAAATCAGTCCAGGAGTGGAGGGAAAAAAGCTATTCAAAGGTGCACAAATTGCAAAGATTTTATCCAATTTTTTTTTTTAGATTATATAAAACCATTAAATCACTTTTGCTCATATTTTCTTTCATAAATGAGGTGCTGGGGCGGTCGGTGGCATAGTGGGTTAAGCAGCCGCCCCATGTACAGAGGCTACAGTCCTTGCTGCAGCTGGCCCCGGTTCGAGTCCCGCACAAAGCAGCCCTTTGCTGCATGTCTCCCCCCTCTCTCTGCCCCTTGCTTCCTGTCTCTCTCCAACTGTCCTATCATTAAAGGCATAAAAATATCAAATAAATAAATGTTGTGCTATCAGAATAATCTCTCTGTTACGATGTAACTTTCTCGCTCTTAAACAACACAACCATTACTTTTTATGTTAAATAGTCCCACAAGGCTTAAATGTTTTTTTTTTTTAAATCTATCTGCTTCACCTATATCAATAAAAAATCCAACTGTTGGTAACCAAACAAAGTAAGAAACAGATGTTTCATAAATGCAGAAACAACAGAAAAGTTTCCATTGAGGCATGTCATGTATTATTGTATTTGAAATGGGTCACGATAAAGTATCTAAAGCTTTGTCGTGGGGACTGACCTGCAGTGTTACATCCCTCTTCACACCTGTGTTTTACAGTCTGAGAATTTTGACAATCAAACTAAAATCTCCAATTAAGTGTTCTAAAACTGTCATTTATTGATGGAAGTTTTCTTTCTTTAACATAAACTATAAATCAGGATGGAAGTGCACATAATCCACAATCCATCCTCACCCAGTGCTCTTAGCAACTACAACATAGCAACAGTGGAAGGAGTAGAAATCCCTGTTTCTTATTTGCAGATTTTTTTCCCTGTGAGTAATGCAGCCAATCACAGCTCAGAGTATGCCAGTCTATGATGAAGCAATGAGCACATGACAGGGATTGCAATACCTCTGAACTCAAATATCTCCGTTTTGGCCAATCAGCACATACTTTTCACATGGTAAAGCCAATCAGGCAGCGAGGGAAAGCAGAAGCTGGGAACCTTTGATTTCTTTACATTTTTAATGCAATGAGATTTGCATTTGTCAGTTGATGTATATGTGTGCAAATGAATGCACTTTTTTATGCTGGCAGTTTTATGTGTGGTTTTCATTTTAGAAGTTAAATTACTGGCTTTCAAGAAGATATTGTTATATAGTTGAGTGTTGAATTCAGGTGCCAGGATTTCTTGTGATGCCTCACCAATGAGCCCTTCAACAATACTTTGTTATCCAGACGCACAGGCTTTGTAACAATTTGTATATGTTGTCTGTGCATGAAGAGAGGGCTGTGGCGATAGGTCTTTTTAAATAATTTGACTACCATAACACCTCTGTGCACCAGATGGAAAACACAGACTAATAGGTTGTGTGTGTGCTTTGCTTCATGACTGTGACTACATGTGTTACAAGCATGGAGTTTTATGGAAGAGCTTCTTCCATTTTGAGGCAATAGAGGCAGCAAAGGCTAGCCTGACCCACTTATCAATTGGTTAATCAGCACACTTATTGTCATACACACTTGTGCATGCATCTGTATGCATCACACTTAACAATGACTTGTATGAGGCATGAAGGCATTACAGAGGATGCTTGTAAATGTTACTGTAGTTTAAAAACCACATAGAGAGGCAAGCTTTATGGAAATCAATCATGCACATGTTTTATTTAGGCAGTGATGATCTTGAATCAGAGACATACATTAGGTCCACTGTTATCATTTCCAACGAGTAAGGTTTGGAATATTTTGTGTAAAGGAGATTTAAAATTGACAATGTCCATGAATTAATAAAAAAAAAAACTAAAAACAGACAATATTTAATGTTTAATGTATATTAAAATAATGTTGTAACCATGTTTTCTTTATATTGCTGTCATCAGTCATAGTGTAGATTTAATGGTAAACAAACCTTGAGAAATATAATAAAATGCATCAGTTTTATATATAATATAAAACAAATAATTATAGTGTGTATGATCATTCACCACAATAAACAGAATTCTCAATCATACCCATAGTATGATTCAGCTCCCTCCACTGGTTTAATCGCTGCTACTTCAACAGTTGTTGAGTGACACCTAGAGGATATTTGATAGCATGGCGCCTCGAGCAAAAATGTACACCACATTTACAAATGCTTATTATTTGCTCCTCAAATTTTGAACTGATGATATATAAGTAATAATAATGCAGTTGGTTTTGATAATCGAAAAAAAAAAAGTCTAATTTTGGAATATTTAGAATGTGATTCTATTTATTTATTTTTTCCTTTTGCAGCCGAGTCCAAAGGCAAGTCTCACAGTGAGTCCAAGCGGGAGGGTAAAGAACGCCACAGTCATAGCAAAGAGTCCAAGCGAGAATCCAAGCGAGAGTCCAAGGAGCGACACAACAAGGAGTCCTCTCATCGAAGAGACAAAGACAAAGACAGGGGCAGCAGCAATGCTGAACCTCTACCCAACAGGCGCAACAGTAAAGACCGCACTTGTAGCAGTGTAGATACACCGCCCGTTCACAGGGACAGCAAGGACCAGGCTTGTGTAGAGCCCATCCTTTTGAGACGGGACTCCAAAGACAGGGGCTTCAGCTCTGTAGAATCCATACCTTTGATGAGAAGAGACTCTAAGGACAGAGGGATTAGCAATGGAGACCTACTGCCAAGGAGAGACAGCAAAGATCGAAGTGGAGGACCTGGAATAGAGACTTCACTGAGACAGGACAGCAAAGACAGAGACAGATTTCTAGATCAACCACCTGAGCTGTTACCAAGAATAGACAGTAAGGAAAGGACCAGAAACAGTTTAGACTATAGACATGAAAGCAGAGAGAGACTTCTGGATCAGCCGCCTGAGCTCTTACCTCGACAAGATAGCAAAGAGCGAGCCAAGAATTGTGTGGACTCAAAGCTCGAAAGCAGAGACAGGCCACCTGAGCTCCTGCCCCGACAAGAGAACAAAGACAGAGCTAGAAATGGACCAGAATTTAGGCATGACAGCAAAGACCATCATCCTGATTTGTTACCCCCTCAGAATAGCAAAGAGAGAGAAAGGAATGACACTGAACATAGACACGAAGGGAGAATAGACCAGCCACCTGAGATCTTGCCCCGACAAGAAACATCAAGAAACAACAAGGAAAGGATAGAATTTAAGTATGAGGGGAGAGATCGGAGCTGCCATAATGGAGGAGATCTTCCTCCTCCTCTTTTACCCAGGCAGGACAGTAAAGATTTGAGTAGAACAGGCCTTGAGGTGAGACGAGACAGCAAAGACAGAAGTCTTAATGGCTCAGAGCAGCATCATTATGATGTCAAGTGCACAAAGAGTCCTTCTGCAATGGAGTATAGGTGTGATAATAAAGAACGAGGATTCAGGTCAGATGGCACACCGCGGCGAGATCACAGAGGAAATCACAAGTTGGACCAATCAAAAGCACATGAGAGGAATGGTAGCACAAAGTCAGGGCAGCATTCATCAACAACCACACCTACTCACCACGGGAGATCATCGGGTAGCCCACCGATGACCATGGGAACAGGAAATGGTGAGGGTTTCTATTTCAGTTTCAAGAGAGAATTAGATGTTATAATACAGGCACAGTTGTCGCAGTAAATTTCTTCCAACTGGAAAAAAAACGCATGTAACTATTCTCAAGACATACAACCAAACATGAATTTTCGTTCCTTTGCAGATTTTAAAACATCATCTAAGTATAGCCGCTCACCTTCTATGCCTGCTAATCCTTCTCCAATTGGAACACCACAGAGGAGAGCTGCAGTGACACATCAAAGTCAGGTATGCTGATCTGGTTGTTTTTTAAAAAAAAACATTTTTCAGTCATAGCAGTTGCTTGTATTGTCAGATTCCACGGTATCTAAATGACAAAAAAAATGATTTTTTTTTGGGTCATTGTTATTGAATGACAATGCTAATGCTGAGATAAACATTTCCATTCTATAAAAAACCACCGAAGATTAAACTTTAATAATCCAAGTTTCTTTAAGTACTTGTTAAACTCCTTTAAGGTGTTACTTATTAGCAGCAAATTACATCTTTCATAAATAATGAAGTAACCAAAAAAAAAGAAAATCTGGAGACAGATACCTTTTCCAATTATCATATGATAATGTCAATATGCTGAAATTAAGAATGATATCAGTTAGTACAATCTCCATTGATTGAATCAGATTGATATTTGAACTCCATATCAGGTGCATTAAAACTAACCAGTTTTACCCCAATTTTTGTGGATTTTGAATTGAAATATAATTAAAATATCATTATTTGCAAACCTATGAAGAACAGCGTCGGCATGTGTCAGTTCATATGCCCAGAATCAATTCTGTACATTTAAGGGTAGAAACGCCACAGAGTCCATCAGCATGCGTAATTGTTTTTCACATAAAGTAAATCATTGGTGATAACAGAGAAAAGAAGTGGACGAAGTCAGCTGCAGACCACAGCAGGATCCTGTCAGAGATAATTGTTGTTGTCAGTTCTTTTACTTCTACTACACAATCTTCTTTTTTTTACAAAGTTAGTAAGAGTACATAATATTTAAGTTTAACATTTGTGATTTGTGAACTGAAGGCTGCACTGACATCCAAGAATATGAAGAAAGTTTTTTTCTTTCATAAAAAAAACCCCGATTTGAATAAGTTTTTGCTTAAAGCTGTCAGGATGATTAAATGATTAAATTCCTAATGCATGTCTACACATATTTCTTTTCTTTCATTGTTCATTAAATAATGATTATAGCTTATGTAGAATCACTACATAAGTTATAATAAGATAAATTATCCCGGCTCAACTACGTCCAACTTCATCAGGCATCTGAAAACGCACAACGATAGGTCAGTCTCTTTGCAATGTGAAAGGGAAACTATCGTATCGACAGCTCACAAACTAATCAAAGTAAACAGTGTTGTAAACTATATGCAGATTATAGCTTCATTGTTCACCACACAGCATTGATGATTTATCTGCAGCAGCCTGTGAAATTTGGGAAGGACTTTGGTTAAGTAGCCGAGGTTAACAGTTTCCAAATAAATTGCTAAGCCAAGTCTACGTGGATGTGGTTGAACGTTAATCTATTTGCTGTTTTAAAATAGCCTACTTTTACAATTTCAGGGACACCTGATAAAATTCCAGGTTGACACTGTCAAAAAAACTGAAAAATCCACTGAAATTGCGCTGAAAAATGTTATGCATGAGAAGTTCAGGCTACACAGCCAGTTATTAATATGTTAATGTATCCTGTGGTGCAGAGCAATCACACATATTTGTAAATACATTTACATACTTCAAACAAGCTTTCATGGCATTTCTTCATATTGGATTGAAATAGCCCACTTAAGTGACCATGCTCTGATCAATTTTGATCCTGCAGTGTATAATGATATTACATATATTGATAATACAATACATGCTTTCAGTCCATAACATACAGCAATCCAGTCTTATCTAGACCAAATGGCATGTGTCTAATGATAGAACATTCATTTCAGTCATTTGAGACTTGAGACTTGGCTTGTTATTGGTCCTCAAAGACTTGAGACTTGACTTGGACTTGAACATAAAGACTTGAGACTTGACTTGTTATTGGTCCTCAAAGACTTGAGACTTGACTTGGACTTGAACATAAAGACTTGAGACTTGACTTGGACTTGGGTCAAAAGAATTGAGACTTGACTTGTTATTGATCCTCAAAGACTTGAGACTTGACTTGGACTTGAACATAAAGACTTGAGACTTGACTTGTTATTGGTCCTTAAAGACTTGAGACTTGACTTGGACTTGAACATAAAGACTTGAGACTTGACTTGGACTTGGGTCAAAAGAATTGAGACTTGACTTGTTATTGGTCCTCAAAGACTTGAGACTTGACTTGGACTTGGGTCAAAAGAATTGAGACTTGACTTGTTATTGGTCCTCAAAGACTTGAGACTTGACTTGGACTTGAACATAAAGACTTGAGACTTGACTTGGTATTGGTCCTCAAAGACTTGAGACTTGACTTGGACTTGGGTCAAAAGAATTGAGACTTGACTTGTTATTGGTCCTCAAAGACTTGAGACTTGACTTGGACTTGGGTCAAAAGAATTGAGACTTGACTTGTTATTGGTCCTCAAAGACTTGAGACTTGACTTGGACTTGAACATAAAGACTTGAGACTTGACTTGGATTTGAACATAAAGACTTGAGACTTGACTTGTTATTGGTCCTCAAAGACTTGAGACTTGACTTGGACCTGGGTCAAAACAATTCAGACTTGACTTGTTATTGGTCCTCAAAGACTTGAGACTTGATTTGGACTTGGGTCAAAAGAATTGAGACTTGACTTGTTATTGGTCCTCAAAGACTTGAGACTTGATTTGGACTTGGGTCAAAAGAATTGAGACTTGACTTGTTATTGGTCCTCAGACTTGAGACTTGACTTGGACTTGAACATAAAGACTTGAGACTTGACTTGTTATTGGTCCTCAAAGACTTGAGACTTGACTTGGACCTGGGTCAAAACAATTCAGACTTGACTTGTTATTGGTCCTCAAAGACTTGAGACTTGATTTGGACTTGGGTCAAAAGAATTGAGACTTGACTTGTTATTGGTCCTCAAAGACTTGAGACTTGATTTGGACTTGGGTCAAAAGAATTGAGACTTGACTTGTTATTGGTCCTCAGACTTGAGACTTGACTTGGACTTGAACATAAAGACTTGAGACTTGACTTGGACTTGGAAAAAAATGACTTGTGCTACATGGTCACAACAGGCTAACAAATAATTCTCAGTTTTTCAATTTCATACTTTTGACTTTGTCTCAGATGCCCCAGATGCCATGGATATGTGGAGACACCACAATGCTCGAGCAAATAGAGAGGAAGCGCACCCTGTGCATGGAGATCCGCTCCAGACAACATCCACACCTGCAGAAATCTCTAGAGAGGCCTCCACCTCCAGACAGGAATGAGGACAGACACCAGGAGCGAAGTCAGTGCAAGCAGGAAAGTGCATCCGTCCTCCCCGGCTGGGGAAAGAGCAGTGGGACCAAGAAGATCCGTCCTCCACCTTACCCCACACAGACAACTGTATTCTGGGACACAGCCATCTGACATTAAAATAACTTACACCTCCATACCACACAACCCCAGTTACCCACTTCCTCTCCCTGACAGGTTGTACTGATTCTCTCCTGCTCCATCAGAGACTTCTTAGCAACCACATAGAGGACCAGAGGGATGATACTGCTGATGTCAAAGGACCATGGTGGTTACCACAGCAATATTTCTGCTCGTTCAGGTTGTCATGTTTTCTTATCATCATCGATATTTGATATTTTTCTATTTCCTGTGACTGGACTCTTGTATTATAATTAGAGTAGATATTTGATGATGAATAGATATTTTCTAATGAAATGGCGGGGATCAAAAAGCATCTTAAATTATGTATAGTAGATGTAGATGCAATCTAATCTTTGTTTTCGTTTTTTGGTTATTTTTGTTTAGGTTGTTTTACATTTGAAATCATAATATATTGATACTTGTACTGTAGTAGCATAATTTTCTTATGCCCAACACTTTTGGTTTTTTTTGTGCTCGAAGCACTACAACGAATGGACTGCTCAATTCTATCTCTATATACTTTACATTTTTACTGTTGTATTGTAAGTTGAGGAGTGAACGTCAACATGCTTTAGATTCCAGGGCTTTCCACGCCTGGTCCAGTGTGTTCTAGAATGTACAACAGTTGGTCCTAGAACAGAAACAGGAAACTTTGTGTGCATCAGTTTGTATATTACGGTGAGAAACTGTGTTGTCACTATGTCAAAGCCTTTTGAAGCGGTTGAATTGTTTTATAGGAAAACATGTTGGCTGGCATTTTGTGGAGGACAGAGGAGGTGGGAAATGTTTCTGCTGTATTCTAAGATACACTATGAGGATGAGTCGGAGAGGTAGAAAATTAGAACATACATTAATGAACAGTTTAATTTTGAAGACCAGCCAAAGCGTGTAAAACATGAGTGCGGTTGCACTTTGGATGGTTGGTCATTTAAAATGGGGTCGGTGGCAATGGCTGGCAAGTGCCAGCACCCTTACATTGCCGTGCACACTGCGAGCACCATGACAGTGTAAATACTTGATGCCAACAACCAGCCTGTACAATCAACACCTGAGCTTTTAGAGGATTTCTTCATTTTACTGCAGATTATAATAATAGCCATATGCACTTGCTTAAGAAATAACTTTCAAGATTATGCTTATATATATTTTTTTGAAAATTTTAGGACTAATGAGTTGTGCCATGTGTGTTTCAATTTATTGGTTGAAAGGAAAAGTCTCAGGAGACTGGCTATGTGTAACATGCAGTCATCTATATTTGGTTGTCTCTGATGATGTTCCCTATTAATTGGCTGGCAACCATTTTAGAGATCAAATCGTTGAAGGACCTATCACATGGCAACAGCTCTACCGAGGGGTTGCACAGGGGCCTACAAATCTTTTTTTGTTTTATTTAGTTTTTTTAACTGCACTAACCTCATCTTCCATCACACTGAATCAGGCTGTTCATATACATGCCCTTCTCCTCCTGTTCTCTCCCTCTACCTCAAGCCCCTCCTTACTTCATCTCAATTGGTTTTCTTTTGCACATAAAATGCATGGTCGACATTGCCAAAACTGTATGGATTTTGGAGCCCAGAGCTAGCCCAGAGAGAGCAAGTGCAGTACCCCTTATTTGATGAGGATCAGTGATACAGAGGTCCCCCTTTGTTGTAACTGTATGTGTGTGAGGGAGAGAGCTGTGTGTGTTTCTGAGTGTGTGCCAAGCTACACTGTATGCAAGTTAAAAATGATTGTTTTAAGACATTCACTTTGCCCCGTCATGACATTGGTGGGTGGAGTTTGGAAATGTAATAATGATGATGTACAATCTCTTTGTGTGTATAAACGTGCACTGTGAAAAGGTAGAGAGAGCACCGCACTGTCAGTCCTCTGTCTTATTGCACTGAGTGTTCTCTTGTTTTGCATTATTAAAGAAAAAAGGAAAAAACATGTTTGAGAGGAAAAAAAAAGTACTGTATTCTGATTGTCACTTGGGTTCTGTTGAGAGGTATAAATAAATATGAACTTGAAACTCTCCTGTTGAAACGATCCATTTTCACCTATCTTGGGATTTTTTGGCATGTGGCTTTTGTTTTAAAGTGTACTTGCAACTGAACTCAGCATGACTCATGTTCTTTATTTTTAAAATTTTAATTCAGGAGAAGCAAAACTAGGAAGAAAAGAGAGGGTTCTCTGAACATTTCTTCGAAAGGTTTTCTAAAAGAAAAAAAAATGATCAAGTTCAAATAAAGTCAAAGCACAAAATTAAAAATGATGAAAACATTCTTTATAATTAAAGATAGAAAATCTTTTATTGATTAAAAAAAGAGAAGCTTTTCCCATAGTAAGTGCATACTTCCGTTTTTTTTTTTTCTTCATTATCTATAACCCTCTTAGTAAGATTTCAAACATGGATTATCTTAAAAGATGTTAGAAATATTTAAAAGATGAAGCTGACATTAGATGAGGCACATTATTGTTCTCGAAGGCAGACATTACACTGGCTGGTCTTATGTCGCTGCTTTTCGGCTGCTTTGATGGTGGAAGGCTTTGGAGTGATAAACTGCTCCGTCTGACTCACGGTTGTCAGCCAAAAACTGTAGAGGTTGGCGAAGTAGTGACAGGAGCCCCGCGCACCTTGGCATTCAATGAAGGGGTGAGTTCGGAAATCCTTCAGGCAGCTACCTGAAGAAGTCAGAGACTGTCCACCACCCTCATCCCCTGCCCCTGTGTGCTGAGAACAGAAAAAAAAGGAGGTGCTCTGTGAAGGGAATAGACTATAAACTTCCCATAAACCCAATCAAGCTTTTAAGCAAACTCACCAGAAGAAAAGAGTACCCTGTCCACAAACTCCTCCAGCTGGGTGGGCATGGAGGGATCCTGTGATCCTGACTGTGAAAAGCCACAGCAGGTGAAACCGTCTCGCATACCACACAGCGGCTTATGTGGTTGCGAATTTCTGAACCAAAGAGCGGCATCATGGGTATGGGAGCAGTGGTGGAGAGCCAATAGGATTTGTCATTATGACTAGAGTAGTGGCAGGCACCTTTGTTGCAGTAAGAGAAAGGCATGGTGGAGAAAACAGGGAGGCAGGAGCCAGGCTGGCCTATAGGCAGAGGTGGGAAACAAAGACAGAAATGGTAAAACAGACTTTTTTAAACCCAAAAAGCTGAAAACTCATTTCAAGTGGTCAACAAAATATATTCTAATATTACAGACACTTACCTAGGTCTTGACTACGAGCCTTCTCTTGTCCCTCAAAGTATATGAGACTGTATCCCACCCAAAGCTGACTGCTGCCTACTGGGCATTGTGGCACCTCAACTGACTGGTTGTGGATAACTAAAAGAAAGCCAGACCTCAGCGGCTCTCCACAGCCTGGTGAACCTGGATCACCAGCAGGACCTGGAGCACCTGGCGGAGGGAGTGATTGAACAAATAGCAAAAGGATAATATGGAGAGAAGATGAGAGTGAGGTTAGATAAGGAGATATGAAATTTCTCATTTTAGTTGATACCCTGAGTAAAAAGCCAGAAATGTTATTCACTTCAACGTAAACTCAGAGTTTTATTGAAAGACGCTGTGCAAGTTACCAGTCATGTGCAGCTGATTTTGGTTATTGTGTCAGCACAAAGGTTGGGATGATTAAATTACTGTATCTGGTTGTTCACCTTGAGGCCCAACAAATCCTGGCACACCAACATCTCCTGGGTCTCCAGCTGGACCATTACAACCAGGCGGACCTGTTCTGCCAGGGAAGCCCACGGACCCTTTAGCACCCCTCTCTCCTGAATCATACAGAAGAAAAAACAAGCACATGTGTACATTTGCAAACTGGCAGAGGCAACTGAGTAGCATTCAACACAGATTTTTACTGACACGGACCAAAATCATGCCAAAAAAAATGTTCTTACCTTTTTGTCCTGGAGGTCCAGGTGGACCCACAATTCCCACAGGACCTGGGGGGCCCTGTGGTCCAGGGGGTCCAAGAGGATCAAAGCCTGAACATTCAGTGATTAAGTCACCGGGTGCACCTTTTTCACCTGGAAAAATCACAACAAATGGATCTGATTGCAATAAAATACCTATTGATAACAGTCAAGTACGTGTAAGTCATTTAATTTCTCTGCTACAGTGCCACCCACCTACATCTCCAGCTGTGCCAGTTTCTCCCTTGCAGCCTTGAGGCCCAGATACTCCTGTTTGACCTTTGGGTCCTGGAGGACCACCTGGACCAACAGGACCTCTCTCACCTGTCAAAGTTTGGCAACATTTGGAATATTTTCAAGGGAAATGTAACACTTTAAAGCACAATTGCATCAGTCTTGCACTTTATATACCCTTTGGTCCTGTAAAACTGTAGCAGTCTTGAGGCCCAGGGGGCCCAGGGGGCCCTAGAAGGCCCTTATTTCCTTTACGGCCTGGTAACCCTGGAAGGCCAGTTGGTCCTGGCTCTCCTTTGGAGAAATTGGTGGTTCCCGGTTCCCCAGGTAATCCAGGAGGACCTAAAAAACAAATTCCAAATTGCTAGAAAATATACAGAATGGCACACATACCCACGGTACACGTATACAGTAATCCTCACAGTGTTTATCTCAAAGTATGGCAGCGTAAAGATAGAGGTCAACAATGACACAAAAATAAATCAACTTAAGTAGACACATAAAAACCTGAGGGTCCCATAGGCCCTTCATATCCTCGATCTCCACAGGGTCCTTGTAAAGGTGTTAGGCAAGCCTTACCAGGGTGACCCGGTTCACCTGGTCTGCCTGGAGGACCTGCAGGAAGAAATACAAAATCATGGGGAGGAGAGACCAGTAAATAAAGTACTGAAAATGAGTGCAAAAGCATGTCGGATAAGAAATAACTGGATCAGCAATTAAAACGGACGAAGGAACTGAAACTGTTGGCATTCTAAGGACAAGATAACTTGAAATAAGTTTCAATTGTACTGTAAAGTAGTTTTATGCTACTTTCAAAAGTACATTATTATATGTACGCCGATGCCTATTAAAAATCAAACTCATATATGATATATATAATACCTGTGCTGCCAGGTGGTCCCCTTGAGCCTATAGGGCCAGGAAAAGTAGGTCCTGAGCAGCCCCTGACACCTTTGTCTCCAGGAAAACCACGTTGTCCGGGTGGGCCACGAGTATATATGCCTAGAATATAAGTGAATATAGTATTACATCCTATAATATGCTCATATTTATTACTTATGTATTGAGCAAAAAAAAATTGAAGTTGTCACACTTTTGAGGGAAAGCTTGTGTAACAGTTCTCTTCAGCGATCCTGTTGAAAAAATCCTTCTAGAGTTCTGAACAGGTATATTTACATTAACTTGTCATAGCAAAGAGGAACATCAACACTACAAAGTTTTATTTCTCTTACCGCGTGCTCCCTTTACGCCTTTTGGACCTCTTAGCCCATCCAGTCCATCTAGACCTGGTGGCCCAGGTGGGCCTAACATAAGATCATAATAAAAAAATAAATCAATGAATAAAAATAATATAATCATTTTCTGTTATATTTTCAGTTAATTTCCTTTGAGGATTTGAACATGTATGTTTCTACAGATTTAACTGAAAAATAAACTTTCATCACAAACTCATTGTCCACATCTAAGCAGCTGATTTTTTTTTATTTACTTGGCATATTCAAGAATAGGACACACAGTTTAAAATATGTTAGTACCTCGAGGTCCACATGGGCCGGCAAGGCCTAGTTGTCCCAAACCCCCGTGGTCACCTGGAGGACCTGGAAGACCTGGATGACCTGATGGACCGCAAGGCCCAGGAAAGCCTGGGGACACATATGTTTCAAAGTGCTGGAATCAACACGTTGGCAAAAACTCATATTTGAAGTAAAAGATATTCAACGAGAAATAATACAAATCCATCTTCTAAAAGAGGTGCTGTGGTGGAGAAACTCATGAGGAGGAAGTTAGATTCTGTGATGGAGAACAATAAACATCCTCTCCACAGCATCCTGACAGGACAGAGGAGCAGCTGCAGTGAGAGGCTCATCTCTCTGCGCTGTAGGACTGAGAGGTTCAAGAGGTCCTTTGTTCCCACAGGCATAAGGCTTTATAACAGTGGCTGCTGAGTTCTTCTCAAATTGATTGATTGATTTGTATTTATTTGTTTATTTTGCCATTTAGTCATTTATTATTATTTAGTTAGTAGTAGTATTATTATTGTTGTTAATTCAATCATTGTAAATATGTAAAAAAAAATGTTGAGCTACTTGACGAATTTGAATTTCCCCCATTGGGGGATAAATAAAGTATTTTTCCATTCTATTCTATTCTATTCTATTCTATTCTAAACTTGAAGAGTGTGAAAAAATGTCAAATTATTAACATATAACAATAACACTCTTTGCACTTTTTATGTACTGTATAAGCATATGTGAGCTTTATTGTATTTTTATGTTGCAGGTCACTTTCTTGCAGTGACCACTTAATTTCCTTTTAATGAATGATATGTGACACCTCAGAGCTGGGTGCTATCGTGCTCCTGAAATGTATCTTGAGTTAGCCCTCCTAGCGTATTGAGTGGCTTTCAGCAGTATGCGGGAAGGTGGAGTTTGACAATCTAACTCTTCCCACAGTTGTTTGTTATTTTACTTTAGATTGCATTACCTATAACCCATAATCCTAATCCCTACCGGGCAAATTGGTAATGGACAGCGAGTCACAGACAGACATGCTTGAGCGAATCAGCAGCATCCATACACAGTACATATATCCATAAGCTATACCCAATTTCTACCTGTAGGGTGTTGGGGCTGGGGTTGGAACAAGAACACTCACACCTGCCCCCAATTCAATATGACCACAAAGCCTAATGTGCTCGTCTTTGGACTGCAAAAGGAAATCAGAGATGCCTGACAAAAAAACAATTCATACACAAAGAGAACAGAACAGGATGGTCCTGAGCCTAGAACATTTTGTCTCTGGCGGAATTACTGTTAATCACGGCAAGTGTATTGATTTTCAAATCCAAACGTTTACTAAAAATCACCTGGTCGGCCTTGTCTTCCTGATTCCCCAGGGGTGCCCGGTTGTCCAGGATGTCCAGGCCTTCCCTTGGGTGCTGGGTCGCCTGGATCTCCTGGCCAACCTCTTTTTGCTAACGAAAGAGACTAGTTACAACTGTATTTCCAGTAATTTGTATACTTACTGTATGAAGTCCAAGAAACCTACAGATCTCTTGTAAGACAGGTTTAACCAAGATAATCTACATAACATGAAAAAATTCTGCCCACTGTGACATGTTTCTAACTTACCGCTGGGGCCATCCTCCCCTGGTAATCCTTTGGGTCCTGGTGAACCAGGTTCCCCATGAAACTGCCCTTTAAGACCTGGAACAGGTTTGGTTTAATAGCAGTCAGCACAACAAAATAAGACTTAAATAAAGGGAACATACAGTTATATTTGCATTTATCATAACCATATAGCTTGGTGTTTTTGATACTTACTCACTTACTTTTGACCCAGGCTGCTGTTGATTTGTATCATCTCCACTAAATGAAATCAACCATACATAAACCTACCCATCACAACTTCATGACTCACCCTTAGCACCGGGAAATCCCGGAATCCCGGGGATACCTGTAAGTCCCATGGGCCCTGGATCTCCCTGTATGACACAGGGACACAAGTTATAGGAGCAAACATGGCTCTGTGTTACAGACAACTGGAACTTATCTGCTGTGTGTTGCAGATTGAGAGGGCAATTTTTTATGACAGTACGTGTACAGGATTAGTTGTTTTATTGAACTTGACTTAAGTGGCAGCTGGTTATACATTGGACAGATAGTAAATTAGGCACAAACAACTCTCACTGAAATATGAAGAAAGAAAATGGTTTGCTGTGTACCGGATCTCCTGCATGCCCTGGAAATCCCTTTGGACCAGGAGAGCCTTTTACTCCAGGATTCCCAGGGGGTCCTGGTTTTCCTGCCCTGCCTGGAGCACCAACAAAACCCTTAAATCCTGGTGGACCGGGCCGTCCATCACAGCCTGAATCACCTGGGATGCCCCTTGCGCCTTTTGGACCTGTAAGTGACGCAACAAATATAAGCTGATGCAGTTCTATGTTGTTTATATTAAAACACAATGTATCTTTCTTGTAAAGAAAAAATTGAAAATACATATTTTACAGACTCTCTCCGGGTACTCCGGCTTCCTCCCACTGTCCAAAAAATCATGCATGTTAGGTTGATTGGCATCTCTAAATTGTCCTTAGGAGTGAGTGTGAGCGTGCATGGTTGTTTGTCTCGTATGTCTCTATGTGGCCCTGCGATGGACTGGCGGCCTGTCCAGGGTGTATCCCGCCTCTCGCCCATTGACTGCTGGGATAGGCTCCAGCCCACCCGCGACCCGATCGACGGATTCAGCGGTATAGATAATGGATGGATGGATATTTTACAGACATATGTAAGACAAATTAAAAATACATTGCCTGTAAGTCCTTGCTGGCCTGGTGGCCCTCTCTCTCCTGAAGTTCCTGGCTGGCCTTTTGTCCAGTTGGAAATTCCTGGTATTCCAGGAGGTCCACGTAAACCTGAATAGATCACACAGTTAAAACAAAATGCCTTTCTTTCAGATTTATTAAGAAGATAGACAATGTACCACAATAACCAAAACAAAAGCTTAAACACGTTTCCTTCCTTGGTCATCTGGCTAACTGATTAGCTACTACTGTGGTCTTTATGCTGGCTGGCTGTTTTAGAGGCACTCTATACAGCCTGCACAAGTTGATATCCCCTCGCCAGTGGAAGGATAATTTCAATAACTTTTGTATGTTTGTCTGTTTATCTGTTTGACAGGAAAAAATGTTTATAAACCAAATGTTCAAGATACCAGGAGACAGAGATGGAACACTGATGGATGAAGAACTTATTAGATTTTGGTATGGATCAAGATTGCCCTCTTAAAGTTGTTGGAATGGTACAGGCCTTTGCCACTGACATCATCCTTCTAGTGTGCTTTTTGTTTATGCTATAAGTCTTGCATGATCTGACTTTGAATTTGAAGCACTAGAATTTGTGAAATATAATATAATAAAGAGTTTCATCCCAAATTTGTTGAAAAATAATGTTTAATGCGTCATGCATAATGTGTTGTATATATTTTCTTGTCCTAACTTCACATTTTGTATGGAAACCGAATGCGGAATACATGCACAGTGCTCCAGACATTTATGTGATTTTCTGTTTCATGAGCCATGAGTATAGTCATCAGAGATGTACCTTTATACACACTCTTACCTTTATTACCAGGCAGTCCTGGGTCTCCTGCATCACCTGGGTGACCGTTTAAACCTCTCTCTCCCTGTTTACCTCTCAGTCCTGGAGGTCCAGGAGGTCCTGGAACACTGCCAGTCCCAGGCCTGCCGGAGTACCCTCTTTCACCTCCATGAATCAAAGGGAAGTTTTATTTTAATCAGGACACAGTAGATGTGAAATATTCAATTCAAATTCAGATTGAGATATTCAAACATTAATTGTGCCCAGCTGTGTGTGAATAAAACTAAAAATGCTGTTTTAGGATGAACCAACTGGTTGTGAAACAAAAACCAAAGCTCCTGTGTGATTGTATACTGTATTCAAAAACTAAAAAGAAATGCCCCTGACTTACCTTTCTGTCCTGGCCAACCATCAGTACCATTTTCTCCTGGGGGACCAGCAGTGCCTCTTGGTCCAGCCGAGCCTGGATCACCAGGAGGACCAGGAAAACCTTGTGGTCCCTTCAGCCCATAGCCAGGTGGACCTATATATCCCCTAACACCCTTCTGACCGGGGCAGCCTGCAAAACATTGTAAAATTCGTATAGCATAAAATACACAAAGCCAGCAATCTCATAGATTTCTCAGAACTATTGATTATGACATCATCATGTGTTTACCTGGTCCTCCCCTCACTCCTGGGCCTCCTGGAGGTCCTGGACGACCTGGTATCGGTTCACAAAGAGTACATGATGGGCCTGGGGGACCAGTTGCTCCACTGTCTCCATTGAACCCTGGCTCTCCTTTGTGACCTGGTCGTCCTGATTGACCTTGTATGCCTGTAATGCAAATTAATCAATGGTCAAACAATGCCAATGCAGTAAAAGTTGGAAGCTGTAAGATGAGCATTTTTGTCCGCTTAGTGTAGCTTTGATTACATTTTCTAAAGGTTTGTTTGTGTTGATTTATATATGCAAATAACTGTTACCCGGTAGTCCTGGAAATCCTGGTGTTCCAGGGATTCCTTTTTTCCCAGGTGGGCCAGGTGCACCTGGCCTGGCAGACAGGACTTCTCCTGGGCCACCCTTCCTACCTGGGGGTCCTGGTAACCCAGGAGGGCCTTCAGGACCATCAAGACTAACTCCGCTGGAACCAGGGTCCCCTGGATTCCCATTTAAACCTCGAGGTCCTTTGACAAATGAGATAGACCAATTAGTATAAGGACAACTTTTCCACATAATCAATAATTGATCTTTTTATAAATTCATGACATGTGGATGCTTAATGGTCCTCCAGCTTGAGCTGTTTTAATCTATTATTTGCCAGCATATCAGAGTCATTACCAGGTGGTCCCATCTCCCAAAATCCACCGTCATCTCCTTTCATGCCTTTAGGGCCCGGTTGTCCTGGAGCTCCAGGAAAGCCATATCTTCCTGGTTCTCCTGGTATCCCTGAAAAGTGGCCAAAAAAAATTGAAAATGTTGAAAGCTGAATTATATCATTGTCTCATGACATGAATCTTATTCATTGATGATGTAGATTGAAGCCTGGAAGATAATGGTGAGAGCAGACTTGCTGATTAAGACTGACCTGGTGAACCTTTCTCACCCATTCGACCTGGTGGGCCAGTCCTGTTTGCGTGGCAGCATTTCACTATTTCACCTCGTGACACAAATGCAACATTCTTTCAGAGTCAGTGACACCTTGTCTTGTGTAGGAATGGGTGAGTAGTATCAGACAAATTAAATTTAACCTGGAGTGCCTTTTTTTCCAGGGATTCCTGATGTGCCAGGAAGTCCCTGATTTCCCGAAGGTCCAGGTGTCCCAACTGGTCCTGGAAAACCAGGACCTAGGGGACCCACAGACCCTGGAATTCCTTTGGGTCCAGCAACACCTGGGTAACCTTTGGGGCCAGGAAATCTTGCACCCTGCAACATTTTTGCAGGGTGCAAATAATAGAAGTTGAAAAGTGAAACCCAAAAGTGTGGCAAAGTGGAATATTTTTACACGTGCAGTGTAAATAACCAGCTTCCAAAAAATACACTTCCACTTCCAAAAGAAACACCCTCACCGGTCGTCCAGGGTCTCCCACAGGGCCAGGGAGACCATCCTGTCCTGGCCTTCCTGTTTCACCGAGAAGACCAGAAAATCCAGAGTCTCCTCGGTCACCCTTAGCACCTTCCAATATAAGAAAGAAACAAGGCATATCAGTTTAATCACTGGATATATAAGTTACCCACATACAGCTACAGCTTGTGATTTATTTAGATTTATTGTACTGAAAAGTGAGCCGAATACAATGAGCAGTGATTACATTTGTTTAAGGTTTGCAAAACAGAAGATACTGAAGTACTTAGAAACGTCAAATTCCTTATAAGACTAATGTTATACTCATCTATAACTTTAAAACAGGACTTTCTTATTTTTCAAATTACTTTGTACAGTACAAGCAATACTTTAACACATGCTCACCTTTAACACCAGACACAAAAGAGTCGCCTTTCTGACCCTTTTGTCCCTTTGACCCTACTAGTCCCTGGTAGCCCTGTAGAAAAAAAGAACACTTAGTCAAATTTTAAATTATGTTTGTTTGGTTATTACTAAGAATATACTTTTAAACATAGAAAAGGAAATACAGTTTAGTTTATGCAATGTCCTCCTTACTTGTTGGCCTCTTTGACCATCATCTCCCCTGGGTCCGGGGTACCCCTTAGGTCCTGGAGGTCCCTGTAAACCCAGACATTGCCCTGGACAACCTTTACAAGATGAGAGAAGGGAAAATGTATGACTGTGATGAAACACGTGAATAAACAGACATGCTGAGGCAGACATCCTCTCCACTTTTAATAGTAGGTGTAAAACTTTGCTTTTCTTCCACTGCTGTCCTCTTGACATTCTCCATGGATTTACATATATGCAACTTTTGCGTGTCATCATATTTGTGTCTGTAATAGTTTGTGCATTTGCTACTTGGTCCACTATCACCTTACACATATACTTTTGGCTCCAGAGTTGCAAGTTTCTCATCAACAGCTACTGGCCAAAACAACCTGCCAAGTCTTTATTGTTGTACCATTTCTTGTTTGTTTTACAAAAACTGATCATTTTCCCCGCTGAGAATCAATAATATTGCACAATTGACTGAATGAAAGTGTCCTCACTTTCAAGGTTTCCTTACAAGGAAGCAGAGATGCACAACTAAGTTCACACCCAGTACATTCCCAAATTCTCCGAAAAGCATCTAGCTGATCCAAAAGCCTGGAGCGAGGGTTCTGATGAGAATAATCCGGAAAGATATTGTTCCAGTTTTTGGATTTAAATTAATTTGATTTGAATGAATAGAATAATGATCAGAATAAATTTGACTGGATCTTTAAAGAGCCTACTTTTGTTGTGAGAAAATTGAACATAATTGAATTTAATAGCAACAGATCACCTTTAATTCCTCTGAGACCTTTGTTTCCACGTAATCCGTTGGGTCCGTCATCACCAGGTTCCCCAGGGTCACCTGGCTCGCAGTAATAGTCTGTGCAAATAACCAATCAGACATGTTGACCAACATGGTTGAAAATGACTACAAGACATTGGAATGGATATTTGATGAGATATTGTCCACATTACCTCCACACCCTGGTCAGATCCCATCATATTTGCCATACCATGCACACACAGACACACAAACCAGGAGATAGCTCATCATTCAGATGAACATGTGCAAAAACTCATGGATAAGCAATTATAGTTTAATAATTACCTCACTATAGAAGATTAACTAATACAAATAACAAATGTCTTTGTTGTGTATGATATATAGTGAGTGCAGATATACCTGGAGGACCTGGAGGGCCTCTGACACCTTTAACTCCTGGGAGTCCTTTTTTACCCCTGGGCCCTGAAAGCAGTCTGATTTCATTTTCATCGTATTTCCCTGGCTCTCCCTTGAAGCCCTTTTCACCAGTTGGCCCTGGCAGACCAGAGGGCCCCCGTGGCTCTATGGGGGGGGGGACACGACAAAAATGATGTGAAACTTCACATGATGTGTGATCGAGGCCTGCAATCTCTAAGATAATGCAGATCACTGCTGATGGAGTAAATAAAATGTTTTGGGTAAAGGAACACATTTCCATTACTGTACAGCTCTCTGCCTCTAGTATAAGGCTAAGTTTTCAGACTGTAGTATTACGTGCTATGTAATATTATGTGTATATGCTATATAGCAAACTATGCGTTTGTATTGTAGACCGTGAAAAAAGTCAGGTGCAATCTGTAAGATTATCATAGAGCTTTACAAAATTCTGAACTCTGACCTGTTGGCATGCCTGGTGTCCCTGGAGGCCCAGGCATGCCCATGTGACCAGGATCTCCTGGGAATCCAGGTAATCCTTGAAGTCCACGGTCACCTTTAAGACCTCAAACATATAGATATAGAACCAGAAATGGTTCAGTTAATCTCCTATTGCATTTTTGGTTATCTGTTAATTTGATTATCTGACCATTTTTTTTGGAAATACTACAAGAAAAAAGAAAAAAAAAGTGTTACCATTAAATCTTACTCTCCATGAAAACTGGAAACAGTAAATTCTACTTCCAGTGTGGTCCTCAGAAGCTACTAGATTAAATACCTTTGATTCATATATTTATTATTTCTCTTTTTTCTTTCTTCTTCACTTTTTTTTGCCTTTTTTCATTTAACCCCAAAAAAGATAATGCATGCTCTGTAAACACCGTGTTACTGACCAAAACAGGGATATAAAGATGGTAAATTATAAAAATAAGTTTATGTATCAAATAAAACCAAATACAAAAGGACAGTTATGAGTGTCGGAAATCCACGAAGAGGATGGGTGATGTAGTCTCACCTTTGACTACCATCACGGCTGCAATAGGACCTGGAGCTCCTGGATCTCCTGGGTCACCCTGTTGAGTGCAAGGACAGAGGCGGGGGCCATAATCACGAATAGGTAAGTGGATTCTTCTGTTCCATTTTTGTTATGCAGTACCTTTGACCAGATCACTAAGCAGCCACAAGAGGGGAGTAGAGGAGGGGGACATAATCTTTTTATCCGTACATTTTCTATACCTGCTTTATCCAATTCAGTTTCATCAGGAATCTTTTTAGTTTCGTATCTATTTCATTGTTTTACATGCTTACAGAGCACATTAAACAACAGAAATGCTACCAACGAGCATGTCTTACAGGTAGCTCCATATCATCAATATCAAATTTACTGATTCACCTTTCTCGGATGGCATCTGAGCTTTAATTGCAATGGGATATCTTCCTAGTTTGAATGAAGCCCACCTTTTCACCAGTTTTTCCAGTAAGGCCTGGAAGTCCGCTGTCTCCACGTAAACCCTGACGATAAATCAATTTTAACTTGACAAAAAAAATGTCTGAGTATGGAATCATAAGGGAACGTTCAGTGATACCACAGATGTACCTCTGGTCCACTTGGTCCATCCCTACCAGGAGATCCATGACGACCCTAAGGATGGCAATAATGAGCTGAAAAATGTTGTTTTGTATGTCTCTGTGTGAAGCAGTATCTGAGTTATCTACCCTCGCTCCTGGAAATCCCAGGATTCCTTGTTCTCCTTTAATTTCTTGACTGGAGTTGTTTCCTCTCCCTCCCTGATGAGGAGAAAAAATGAAAATCATATCAAGCCGTTTGTCTTTGTCTCACATACTTGTAAGCTAACAGACAAAGTTAAACTTACACGTTCCCCCTTTGGTCCACATGGTCCGGGAGGACCTGGGTCTCCCTGAGTAGCAAAGAGGATAGAACTGTGAATGTAAGTTTACATATGAAATGTACTAAAGCATGGCAAGTTCATTTGGATTAATTAGAATTGATGGTCTGCCATAAAATCCTAAATGAAGTAAAAATCAGTTGCCACAGAATGACAGTAAACAAAAGCTCATCATTCACCTTGTAGCCCTTTGGGGGAAGAAAGTCTGGGGGAAATTCTACAACTTCCTCTCGTCCTGGTAGACCAGGTGGGCCCTGCTCACCCTACAGTATGAAATTAAAGAGGTGAATACATTTACCATAACATTTTCTTAAGTTGTCCATATGGATACATCCATAAACATGCACATAAAAATTACAGACGCACTCATATGTATCGTGCAAAACCTCTTTGAATAGCTGCCAAAGGCCAGAATGGCTTCTTACATTGTCACCCTTATCACCTGCCGGTGATCCTCCTGGGTCACCCTGCAGAAAAACAAAGCTTTATTAAGGGTTTTGTGTGTGAGCACACGGGAATTTTTCATTGCACTGAGCACTTGCAAGAAATTGTGACGCATGCCACTCACCGGTGGTCCTCTTATGCCTTTAGGCCCTTCCAAGCCCTAAGAGAAACCCCACATTCATATTTTTGTGCTTGTGGAATCCTGTACAGTACATGCACTTAAAGAGTTAATGTGGACTTCATGAGAATGAACGAGAGCTTTTTATACCTCAAACCCGGGAAGGCCAGGAGGACCGGCACGCCCTTCAGGCCCAATGTCTCCTTGTCTTCCCTGATTTAAGAATAAATAAATTGCTCAGTCACAAATGAAAGATAATTAATATAGAGAGGGGTCAGCATCACCACACACAAAAGCTTAGAGCTTACATTTTTCACTGCCGTAGTATTACTGAGCAATATTCCTCTCGCATCAAATCAACAGAAAACTTACAGGCAGACCAGTCTCTCCATCTCTTCCCCGCTCCCCCTGTACAGCGATGATGATGATTTTTATGGATATGGAATTAAAAAAAACATATGTGATTTTGAAGCTCCACAAAAAAGAGGGGCTTCTGACATAGATAGAGTCAACCCTGCATAACAATATGAACAGTGTCACATAACTTACAGGAAGACCTGGAAGGGTAGCACCATACAAAGGTTCTCCTTTAGCTCCTTTAGCACCAGGTAATCCCTAAAAGAGGACACAGCAAAGCCTTACATTAGAATTGATATTGTACATGATAGCTGAAGAAGAGCACATTTGTATTCATTAACAATACTACTGTGTGACATATTTTAAAAATGGACAATAGGACAATCATTTTAATCACATTCCTTGAGAATGGTTATGAAAATTCAGTGCAAATGTTTATTCTATTTGTTGTATTTGGTGTACAATATGCGTATGTTGTGTCTGCCAATAACTTGAAAAGAGGACATAGATCTTATCCTTGACTGAATAACATCAAAACAAGTGCTTTTCTCACAGGTGGCCCATGAAGACCATCCAAACCAGGCAAACCAGAATTTCCTGGTCGACCCCTTGTCCCATTACAGCCATCCACTCCTGGCAAACCAGGCTCACCACCCGCTCCTGGGTGACCCTGTGGGATATATGACAGTTATGGTGAAGTACCATTGCTAAGTATTGGAAACGACAGCTGTGGCCTTCCTCCCTAAAGCTAAGAATGTTTCAGAAATATGCTTTATTGCATTTACAGCATCATTCTAGTATTTTATATAATTGAGTGGTTAAGATAGTTTTTCATTATTACTTAGAACAGACACTCCTGAGCAGCTATATAAAGAATTAATGAGAAGCAGGCTGGCACTGATATTACACGGTAACTTTCGTTTGTCCACCAGAGGGCTTAGCATACACGTTTCAACACATGCCTGAGAAATATTAAGGGGCTACACACTGAGGTCTCAAACTGGTACAATCCATCCAGAAATGTACTCACTTTTAAGAATATATTAGTGTCAGGGAGAGCTGTTTGCATTTTGCTGCTTACATATAAATCTACAGCAGCAAAAGTTAACTTACCAGTGACCCATCATGACCATAAAATCCAGGAACACCAGTCGAGCCCTAAAATGAAAAAAAAATAGATTAGATTAGATTAGATTGAACTTTTTATACCCATTTTCAATATTTTCTCTGTTCCTAGCAATGCATACTTTTGAATAAGTTTAAGACATAATGATTTAGATCAACGTTGTCAACTGTATTTGCATTTGGTGTTGATTTCATGGTCTCTCTCTGTGTTAGACACAACATATGTGGACATGAACATGAACACTAACACGATATCCTTTTGGACCCTCTGAGCCATGTGATCCCGCTGCTCCCCTCCTGCCTTTCTCTCCAGGTGGCCCAATACGTTCCTGTGGTCCCATTGGTCCACGGGGACCTCGCTGTCCTATCTTTCCCGGACGCCCCTCCATAGAATAAAATAAAGATACTGTTATAAAAAAATCTGTTGACATTCATTCCTCAATGATCATTTTTGGCCTTGATAGCAAAAATGTAAGTGGTTGTAAATATTGTAAATATAATTCTTCCTTATGAAGGCTGAGCAGAACAGATAAGCTGACATTTACAAAAATCAAGGACAAAACAAACACTTGGAAATAAAGAGGAGAGATGCTACTGGAAGAGCAATTTCATAATGTTTGCTGTAGTACAGCAACATGAGAAGAAGTTGTTAATGAGGTTTATACCTGTGCACCTTTGGCAGGAAGACACCGACATACTGAGCAGTCTCTGCCTTCACATGGGCCATCAGTCCTTCCCTTGAACCACAAACACAGACAGTAAAAGGACACCTGACATCAGAAGGCAGATGATAAAGCTTTATAGTTTAGGCTTGGAGACACTTGTGAATGTCTAACTGCTTCGAGAACTATCCTGAGTCTTACTGTGTACAGAGGCATTCTGATTAGATGGGGGTGAATAAGACCACTCTGACTTTGATTAGAATTCTTAAATGTTGTGACTTTCAGCTGAAAACCCCATCCTGTGACTCCACATATTCCCATCAATGTGTGTGCCTTGTGGGAGTTCTACACCGGATAGTGTGTTCCCAAAGCTTTGCGAATATTTGGAGTAGTTTTATGCTGATTATACAGGACATCTGTTGATAATACTCTCTTACTTTCACTTTGATACAGGCCTTCATGGGAACCTCTCCGTCAGTAAGAAAAACATACTAATAAACATTTGTCTGTATTTTCAGTAGACCGTGGACCTTCGGTGTGTTGGGAACACATTGTACACAGTGAAAATATTAGCAGGTCTTCTTCAGTATAAGACAATCTAAACTACCATTTGAAGACGGGTATAATCTCTGCCGAACTTAAATATTGTGGACAGCTCTTTTTTTCTATTAACTGGGCACAAGGTCTATAGCGGTGGTGCAGAGCCAAACTAAGCTGCTCACCACTGATAAGTGGGTGCGTGCGTGCGCACCAGCTACTGATCCGACCCAAGACAAACACGCACCGGTAGCTGAGCGACCGGTGGTGGCAGATGAGAGGGTGATTAGTTCTTCTACCTGACCGGTCACTCATCTGTCTCAAGCAGCTCCATAATGGATCATCTAGACTAGATACTCCCACTGTCAAACAGCAAGGAGATACTTGAGTTGGCTTTGGGGAGGTTGACGACTAACATCTTTGTGCTGTTGAGTTACTGGAAGCTCCTGCCACCTACTGTTCACTCTGCTGTTACTTCAGTCTTTGGTTACCACCATAAACTAGAAATCGATTGCAACAAAGTTTCTCTCAAAAGGCATATTTGACCTACAGTGCACAGTGAAAATGAGTACACCCCTGTTGAAAAGTAACATTTTGAACAATATTTTAATACACACACAAGTTATTCCCAAAACGTGCATAGAGTAAGTTTAATACAACATCTGTTCAGCTTACAACAGAAAAGAAAGGTCAATAATATAACTTAAATGACATATTTGTCCATTTTTGTGAAATTATGCTGGTGCAAAAGTGAGTACACCCCTATGTTAAACTCCCTGAGAATGGGCCGTGTTGGCCCGAAATGTCATGAAATGAAAAGGCATTAAAAGGGAGGTCATCGTTGTGCGTTTCATCCTTGCCTTACATTGAAATTTTACATTTTGAGTCTGCACCAGGCTAAAAGAGACGTGTGTGAGATTTGACTGAAATCCTATGGAGAGTATCATGATCTGCTTCAGTAGTCACAGTACATGTTGACAAGCATGTTTGTTTTGGTGAAATTCAGCTTCCTACTGTTGATGGCATCCATACAGCCCCAAACCATGTCACTCCCACTACTATGCTTGACTTTAAGCATGGGGCACTTTTCTTTGTACAAATCACTTTTTACCACCACACATGCTTGACACCATCGAAAGCAAATTTGTTTATCATTGTCTCATCAGAGACAAACAAACTAAGGATATGGATTGCTGGAACCATGTCCTGTGATCTGATGACACCAAGATGAACAAATTTGCTTTCGATGGTGTCAAGCATGTGTGGTGGTAAAAAGTGATTTGTACATAGAAAAGTGCCCCATGCTTAAAGTCAAGCATAGTAGTGGGAGTGACATGGTTTGGGGCTGTATGGATGCCATCAACAGTAGGAAGCTGAATTTCACCAAAAGAAACATGCTTGTCAACATGTACTGTGACTACTGAAGCAGATCATGATACTCTCCATAGGATTTCAGTCAAATCTCACACACGTCTCTTTTAGCCTGGTGCAGACTCAAAATGTAAAATTTCAATGTAAGGCAAGGATGAAACGCACAACGATGACCTCCCTTTTAATGCCTTTTCATTTCATGACATTTCGGGCCAACACGGCCCATTCTCAGGGAGTTTAACATAGGGGTGTACTCACTTTTGCACCAGCATAATTTCACAAAAATGGACAAATATGTCATTTAAGTTATATTATTGACCTTTCTTTTCTGTTGTAAGCTGAACAGATGTTGTATTAAACTTACTCTATGCACGTTTTGGGAATAACTTGTGTGTGTATTAAAATATTGTTCAAAATGTTACTTTTCAACAGGGGTGTACTCATTTTCACTGTGCACTGTAAGTGGGAAATCCTAGCAGGGTGATATAGACAAATATTATACTTTATGTCATGAGTCAACTCGACCATTGTGTTGCCATGTACACTTTAGTTATGTATTTCTAGCACACCGTATACATGTTATAATATGGACTTAAACTACAGGAAGATGTCAATTCTGGAGGACAAATATTCTCAACAATAAGATTTTTAATATGACGTTTCGGATTGCATTAAGTTCTTCAAGAAATCTTTTGACAAAATCTTAGCCAATGCTAACTTAATATCCCATCTATTCAAACTGGGCTTGGGCCAACGTGTGTAAACAAACCGAAAAGAGTGACATATAAAAAGGAACAACAACCCAGTCATTAAAGGATCAATGAAACAACATGTTCAGGGTAATCCCAGTGTTACACGGATGAATGGATTGTGTAATGCAGATTCAAACTGCATTCATGACAACTCAAGCAGCAGCAGTATAACCAGCAGTGTTTTCAGTAGGTGACGGATCTGTCTGGGTCACATTAGCATCATTGGCAGCATCTTTAATGTAGTGTAACATCTTTAGAAAAATTGGAAATGTACAGGGGTTAGGGTCGCCTACCATGGTGATGTGTAGGCAAACATACAAATAAAATATCAAGTATACAAATCAATCACAACATAAACTGATTTTAATATCAGAGCTGTGGCAGTGCCTTGCATATGCAAATGTTTCACTTGGTGGAGTGTGTTAGGCGGACAATGTTTCAGCCTTTAAGGAATTTAAAAACATTGCAATAAATCTGTTCTAAAGCACAACATGTGATGTGTGAGTTACCTAATTAGCAGGCCTACATATTTTTGCTGCATTGCAATACAACAAAATGTAGATAAACGCCTCTGAAAACCATCACCAGTGAACACAAGTGGTAACGTTTGGTCTCAAAACTCTGCCGTACAAAGACATAAACACATGTAAACTTAATGAAGAACTATGAAATACACATTTTGAAATAAAATGTGATGCAATCCAGATTACTTTCCCTTTTAGTGTCACCTAATGAACACGTTTAACACATCATAAAAGGAATAATAATATGACGGGGGGGGGGGGGAGGGGTGTTGAGCAGATGAAATCCTATACTGAGCAAGAACAGAAACACTTTAAAAACACTTTACACTTTACTTTAAAAACTACAGCATAAATGAATAGATTGAAAGAGAAAAAAAAGAGCACACGAAGCTTTTGGAAATAATTATGAAATTATTAACATGAGAGTGACTAGTATATGACTGATGTGTCTATTCCTGCATGTTGTTTGAGTCCTGAATGACATCCCATTCACTTAGTATATTATTAGCAATATGGTCACAAAGTCTTCTGTATGTGCAGTCTGAAGAGTGATATTGATGTAAAAAAAAAAGAAAGAAAGACCAATCCAAAGAAAGACTTTAGTAATAATTTCTTACTGCATTGAGCTGCTGCACACAGATGACCAGAAGAAGGATCCACCTGTGAATGCAACCATGGTTTTAGTTCAGCTGAGTTCTCCTTTAGTCCAGATACTGAATGTCTTCATACACGTCAGATAAACTGAAGCATTTGTTGAAAAGACATCCTACTTGTGTGCAGTTTGACCTGAAATCCTTATTGGTCTTAACTGTCATGAGTCACAAAACTTAAATCATACAAGAACATTTGCCAAACTGCGGTAAATTGGCTTTTGAGGTCTTATTTATGTGGTCTACCAAAACAAGTGATAGTGCTGTATGTGTTAGTGCAACTGTGCCCCTGTGAGCCTTGGTTTAGTGAAGGTCAGTTCTTACAAACATGCAGATGTGTTGAAGATCTGAATAAAAGGCGAGAAGTGTGTTTGTCGTAAAGTAAATAGACTTAAAAAACACAGAGAGTAAATTTTACCTATATTTGTGGCACATACTTTATTGATGTTTGACTTAGTTTAAGTGTAACTTGGCCCAGTGACTTACTGTTGATTAAGAATTTCTCTATCACAGCATGAACAGAAAGTAGATATTTTGAGCAATGGGTTGTTATAGGTCAGTCTACTTTTTCTGTAGAATTCAATGATGCATTGGACTCACCGGTGGGGGTACAAAGTCCCAGTTACTACTGGGAATCTCATCTTTCTTCTCATCAGTCTGTTGGACAGGGGAGTGTTGGCCTCAGTGCTGCCCCCCTTTGGTAATTTAAAGAAATGCATCAAACACACCTGTCAGCCAGTTAACACTGAACATTGTATGACAATGTTTTATGTAATGTTTTATGTAAAGTACTTTGAACTGTTTGTACATGAAATGTGCTATATAAATAAATTTAATTTGATTTGATTTGATTTGACAGTAACAGCTAACTTTCTCATAGAAGGGGAAAAAGCAATTATATGCAAGGATGACATTAAACATGAGAATATGCCAGACATTTCCAAAAGGATTCTGCACTATGTACAAGTAACAGTCCACCATGCACACAAACATTGACAACTCACCCAAATAGTTGGAAAGATATTTCATCAAGACTTTAGTGCATCCCATGCAGGACAATGCTCGACCAGATGCAAACTAATCTCCTGCCTCCATGTCGGTGGAAACCAAACTGTCACTACTTGTGAGCAGTGGGAGTGTGAAGAGCAGCAGGATTCTGTTTGGGGTTGAGCGCAGCAGTAAGTTCAGGCAACACCCCCCCCCATTCAAGGTCTAACTGAACAGCTTCTCGTGGCTGTCCTGTGAATATCAGGACACTTGAACCCAGATGGGAAACTGAGGCAATGATCAAACATTACCGAAAGTACAATGGTTGAGAGTTGTGACTCGAAAGCTGTGAGCAGAGGTGGACAATAAAAAAAAAGACTTAAATCATCCCTGAAGAGCCTGGGATATCTTGAACTACTGATGTAAATGCGTCAAGAAAAGCCATGGGAAAACCAGTGATCATAGTTCTTCCAGTCCTGTTTGCTGTGATGCTGATGGTGACCGAGGGAAAAAATGTAAGAAATATTTTTAGTGTTTCTTTTAGTGTTTCAAGCATTGTCGAAAGAGGTCGTTAAAGCTGAACTAATTCTGCCAACACTGTTGTAGTTTCTTCTCTTTTTAAATGTCTGCTTTCCTTTTACACTATGCACACATGGGATTAAATATGTTTGTTTGTTTTTATCTCTTTTACATTATCTACCCATACTGGATTAGCTATTCGGCAACGCTGATTATGTCCCTGTTGGTAATTGTTTTACCAAATCAGATGCATTTCTTGTCTGCTGTTTTATCACGCAGCTTCAATACTAACACTCAATATTGTCCTATGACCAAATATCCGCAATGTCAGTAAAATTATTATGAGTTATGAGTACTCATGCCTTTTACAGTAATGTCGCCTATCCTCTCTTTTTTTAAGGTCATCTAATTCACTGTGTATGGTGGAACAACGTCATTCTTTCATTTGTGATTTCATGCCGCCTTTGCTTTGATACACAGTTCTGTGGCCTGTTTGTAAGCGAAGCATCTATGCTTCTGTGACACATCCTGTATCCTGTAGAAATGTGGGATGTTTTTGTAGTCTGTTTGCTTTTTACTTCAGTGTGCGCAATAGTTATTTTTGTGGAATCTGTTGGCGGGCCTAGTAATGATAATTCATGGAGATGGAAATCTGTGAGAGAAATTTGAAAAATGACTAAGGTCTTCGTTTTCATGTTACAGCTGAGCTGCTTAAGTAAACTTTGATTGCATAATAATAGATCATATTTCTATACTTAATGATTGATCCATGTGAATAAGGAGGTCAAATTCATTGCAGTGAAATGGCCACAGTGTTAAATAAGCCAGTGATATGGAATGACAAACCACTGTTCTTCTTCAGCAGTGCACTCCACAGTGCAAAGCTTAAATGAAAATGTGATTCATATGGAATAACTTAATTATATTTGAGCTAATAGCTCATAACTGACCCATTATTTAGTCCACAGACAACCCACAGTGCAGCTAACTGTTTTCTTCATTATTAGTGCTCCACCTTGTCAGTCAGTAAACTCCAACAAGCTGCTTCCTCAGCTGAAAAGCAGTAACATTTACAGCTTTGAGATTAAAGCTCATTTCATTGAACAAAGAAGCATCCAGAACAATAGATAGAATGTAGGCCAATTGATTCAAAAGCTTCCCAAACGTCATCTCTAAGAAACCTTTCTCTCTTTATATTATGGATGTACATCATTTATATGAAAGTCAGAGTTGATGGTGCAATAAGTTGGTTCACAGAAGTTAATAGCTTAATTTAGTGTACCACAATGTCAGAATTTGTCAACATGGAAGAAAATGAGTCCAAAAAATCATGCATGTTAGGTTGATTGGCATCTCTAAATTGTCCTTAGGAGTGAGTGTGAGCGTGCATGGTTGTTTGTCTCGTTTGTCTCTATGTGGCCCTGCGATGGACTGGCAGCCTGTCCAGGGTGTACCCCGCCTCTCGCCCATTGACTGCTGGGATAGGCTCCAGCCCGCCCGGGACCCGATCGACGGATTCAGCGGTATAGATAATGGATGGATGGATGGAAGAAAATGAAACTGTTGATGTGGCAGTACTCACAAAATTCAGGGGAAACAATTC
Source organism: Odontesthes bonariensis (assembly GCF_027942865.1). Classification (NCBI taxonomy): domain Eukaryota; kingdom Metazoa; phylum Chordata; class Actinopteri; order Atheriniformes; family Atherinopsidae; genus Odontesthes; species Odontesthes bonariensis. The sequence continues at coordinate 20,954,871 of NC_134519.1, read as the reverse complement.
ATTCAGGTTAAGTTCACCTGCTTTGCTGATCTGTGGCTGCAATACGAGAAGGAGTTGAAAGAAAATTAAACACACCTACAGTGATTGATATTAGGAATTACGGTTTGCTTTTAAAGAGGACCTATACAGGAGAACAATTCATAACCGACTAACTGGGCATTGTCATTCATTTGATTCATGTTTCACATAATATGTTTCCCTTTTCATTCTTAGTGTGTGTGCAGTGGGAAATCAAGCTGCCACTGTAGAGGAGTAAAAGGCAGCAGGGTGAGTGCAAAATTTCTTTTTGTGTGAGGTTTGCATGTTCTCCTCGTGCATGTGTGGGCTCTCTATAAGTACTCCGACTTTCTCCCAACAAACAAAAACATGTTAGTTTAATTGGTGATTCTAAACTAACCTTAGAAGAGAGTGTGAGCGTAAGCAGTTGTTTGTCTCGTTTGTCTCTGTGTGGCCCCGTGATGGACTGGGGACCTATCCAGAGTGTACCCACCTTTCCCCCAAAGCCCTGAATTGGATTGAACGGTTAGGCTAAAGAAAATATATGGATAATAAGAATAATTTACATTTTAAAGTAGAAAATCAAGTCAACCCCTTTCACAGAAATGTATACAAAATAGTCTTTTCATTACTATTTTAATATGGTGAATCTTGTGTTTGCAGTTGGTCCTAAGCAGTGGGTACAAACACAGGAAACCCCTGAAGGCTAAAACTATTTGGCTTTTTAAGTAAAAATCATTTGACTGTAGAATACTGTGCAAAAAGCTTGAGCCACCCCTCATTTCTTTAGCTTATGCTTCCAAAGAGCCACCCCAGTAGTAGACCTGAGCAATGTGGCGGACAAAAGAAGAAGTAAAAGACCTAAGAATTAATCTACAGCAGATGAAAGGTATCTCGATTTGATCTCCTTAAGAAATAGGAAAACATCCAGCAAAGACATGACCTGAGAGATGCATCTGGCCCCTCAGTTGATCTAGCTTCTGTTTGTCAAAGCCTTCATGGAAGAGTGGCTGTCTAAAAGCCATGCTTGAGGAAGAAAAACAGGGAAAAAAGACTGAGGTATGCCAATTTGCCTAAGAGCTGGAGTAAGAATCAATAGGTCTTGTGAAATGAGGAATCCTCTCCAGACTGTGACATTATTGTTGCAGTGTGTGGGCATCTTGACAGAGAACAGGACGGAAGCCAACATCAAAAAAGAAGAGCTTTGGAATGGTCCTCAAGAAGCCTGTGTGGTTTTGACTTTTGCACAGTGCAACACATATTCCATCAGTTTATGTATATGTAAGCTTTGCATATCCACAAAAATGCAGGTTGGAATGCGTTAACGTTACAGAAATAAATGTGTCTATTTTAGTGTCCTGTTATACTTAAATAGAAGAAACAAATCAATTTCACCCTCATGTAACGATTCTTCAAGTTATAATTTTGACATTCACTTTATCTAGTGAGCTGGGGACTTTCTGTGTGGAGTTTGCATGTTCTCCCCCTTGTATGCGTGGGTTCTCTCTGGCTTCCTCCCACCACCCAAAAAGCATGCATGTTAGGTTCATTGGTGATTCTAAATTGTCCCTAGGAGTGAGTGTGAGTGTGAGCGTGGACTGTTGTGTGTCTTGTTTGTCTCTGTGTGGCCCTGTGATGGACTGGCGACCTCTCCAGGATGTACCCTGCCTCTCGCCCAATGAAAGCTGGAATAGGCTCCAAACCCCCCGCGACCCGAAATTGGATTAAGCGGGTATAGAAAATGGATGGATGGATGGTCTTTATCTTGTGAAAAATCAACATATAGACAATAAATAAACAAGGACAAAATATATTCAGACAATATGATATAACTTCCAAAGGTACAGATAAGTCTTAAAACAAGGAGCATGTTATTTATATTTTTAAAAGTTGCTAAAGATTTGATTATAATAGTAAGAGTTGGGAACATAGTAATAAATATTTTAACTGCCATTAGCAAAATTGCAAAACCCATCTATATATGCATGTAGCAGTAGTTCAGTAAAAATTCAGTAAAACAGCTACATTTTACAACACTGCTTTAAAATAATAATCACTGGTAAGATCTGAATTGGCATCTGTATTTTTTGTGGTCCATCTCAGCCTTTCTTTCTCTCTTACAAACAAAAACACCTACATTTTCTTGAAGGGAGAAAAAGGTTTTCCAGGGTATCCAGGTCCTCTGGGACCATTGGGCCATCCAGGATCCATGGGTCATGCTGGTCCGATGGGACCAAAGGTAGAGTTTTAGCCAAGCTTTGACGATTGTTTCTCATTCTGACTCTCTCTATGTCTTAAGTCTAAATCTGAATCCCTTGGTTTCAAATCCTGCAGTCACAGTGATGAATTACACCAGCCTCTGTTCTAGGCACTTTTACCTACACATCTCATAGGATCACCAAGATTAATTATGGGTTGCATTCTTTGACAGGGCAACACTGGGTCTGACGGGCCCATGGGACCGAAAGGAGATCCGGTAACGTAGCAATAATCTCCAAGCATGTATCTGTTGGGTTTCCACTCCATAAAACACCAGAGTGCATTTAATTTTCGAGCATTCTTTTTTTTGGCCGATCATTACAGGGACCAGAGGGCAGAGGGGGATTTGCTGGGTCTCATGGCTTACCTGTAAGTTCCCTCCTGCTTCTATACTGTACACAAATCACCATCTGTATTATGGGTTTGAATGCTCCAAAGGATGTCTGTATACGTTTGTTGCCTTTTAAATTCAACAAAAACTTTCTGATAGGGTATCCCAGGCTTACAGGGGCCCCCAGGCGCCGCAGGGAGCCCGGGCTGCAATGGAACAGATGTAAAGCAATCTTACATTTTAATAGTGACATCAGTGATTGTTGGTGCAGAACTTTTGACCTATTCTATTTTCTGTATTTATACTTGAAAATGTTTGTTCAACTTCAACCACTGACATAAGGGAGATGTTGGACCTCCTGGTGTTCTCGGTGCCCCTGGTTTTGATGGACAGCCAGTAAGAAACTCAAATATAGAATTCTGACATGCTACACTTTTAATCAACTTGACCACAATCAATATATAACTTTTTTCCAACTTTGTTTTTTTACTTTTTAGGGTCCACTCGGTCTGCCTGGACCTAAGGTAATAAAATGTATGATATGCTACCCTTGAGCCCTTTTTCAAAAGGCTTTTGTATTTCGGAAAGGTGAAACTGCAGAATCACTAAGGAATGATTATCTTTTAAGAGGTATGGTAGGAAGATCCTGATGCACAATTATAAAAAAAAAGAATAGCCTGATGCTGCACAAACAGTTACCCTTACTGTTTCCTCAAACTCCCTGAGCTCATTTTGTACCTTTTCCATGTGAGACCAATAACTTGTTTGAAGATTCTTCTTTGTTTGTCTTTTAAACTCTAAAGTTGTGTTAATTCTCAAAGCTCATTAATGGGGCAGAAACTGCTGACAACAGTTAATGTTCTTTTGAACTTTGACAAAAAAGTCAGGTTGGTTATGCTTTTAATTGTAGATGACAGCTGCAGGTTTTACATTTGAATGTGCATCTGTAGAATCCGTGTAGGTCCGTGTAGGCCGAATCACATCTGTTTATCTGTGGACCAACAATTTGCATTTCATTGTCTGCTCATGTACATATCATGTGATGGTGTCAGGGTGTCAGGGTGTTAGAGCCCATTGAATAACTGCATAAATATACTTGCATAAATTATTTCATAGCAATAAGGACAAAATTCCAAAGATTATAAAGAGCAAAGAGGTAAAGGTGAAAAGCACACACAAAAGCTGCACTGGACAATTAGTTATCCCTTAACACTCCACCACAAAGCAGATTTTTGTCCACTTTCACTTCTGTGTTTTCCACACCAGTATTAGAACAAAGGTAAAGTACCAACAATAGCATCTACACAATCAAGGACAGCTCAGATTATTCCACATATTTCTGTGAGAGCAGTCAAGTGGCAGCTAAATGCCATAAGATTTAAATGTGCTTTTGCAAAGCTCTATTGCAGATAGCCCGAAGAAGTATGTATATAAGCTTTAAATTAATGCCCCCACCACCTCCCAGCTTTTGTTCTATGATGCCTCTGGGAAACAAGCAGTGGATGCTCTGACTGGCCTTGTTTAAGATACAAAATGCAAGTAAATAAAATGTGAAACAAACAAAAAAAAGATCAAACAAAACTAAAAAGACGAATGATGACATGCACAAAACCTGCATCTGTTTTACAGGGTGACTCCCCTCATTCAAACCCAGGACCACCTGGGCCACCAGGGAGAGATGGAAACCAAGTAACTTTTTAAGTCACATTTGCACTAATAAAGTCTGTTCCATACAATGAGTTTTTATAGGAAAAACATACTGCCATAAACTTGAGATGCAAAAATTCTACAGCAAGAATTTCTACAAACGTTGTGCAACTGTTCCTTTAACTTCAGGGATATCCAGGTTCCCCCGGACAGCATGGCCGAAAAGGGGACCTCGGACCAAGGGGATCTGCAGTGAGTCAAGTCTTAATTTTAGTTCCTTTGACAAAAATTTAATGTTATGCTTGATATTACTGTTTGTATTTCAGGGGTTACAAGGTCGCCCAGGGGAAACTGGATCTAAGGTAATTCTGAGGAGTGTTACTTATTTTTGACATGCATGCTCAAGGTTGACCACTTATTTCTGATAATATGTCTCTTGAAAACAAATTCACACCTGCAGGGCCTTTGTTTGGTCGGACTCCCTGGTTATCACCACCTGGGAAAGACTAAGCAATTCATTTGTTTAAGCTCCTTCTGCTGGCTTGCTGTAGTGTTGATTTATCAGCATTAACATTGTGTGACTATTAACATGCTGTGACATCTCCTAGTTGCTTGTGAAATATGCAATTATAGTCATTTTGGAAACAGGATTAATGTCAGGGAAGGGGCACTAAAGGTGTTTTGTGGGGTGTAGTATACAAAGATGTTAAATCTGACTGTTTATTTATAACAAGTTATAAATTCCATCCTGCAGGGCCAAGAAGGCCCCAGTGGTGTCCTAGGATCTCAAGGACAGAAGGTAATTTTAGGTTCTATTTAGGTAAAGAGTAGATTAAAAAGAAAAGTATAACATTGTGCCATTTTTTACTCTTTTTATGTCATTAAATGATTTGATCTTCACTGAGATGATCTCGATTTCTCTTTGCTTGACACAGGGGACACATGGGACACAAGGCCCACCAGGCCCACCTGGGCCATGGGGTAGAATAAAGGAGCTTTTCTCTGAGAGTCTGGTGTTAAAGGTGATGTCATTGAAAAGAAATTTAAAAAATTTTCTCAGAGTGGTGTTTCCTGTTTGTTTAAGGTAACAAGACATTATGGCTGTAATGGCAAAAGCCTATTTGAGACATTGCAGGCGCAGTGGAGAAAAGACAGTTCTCACCACACTAGCAGCTTCACACATTAAAATTAATTATTACCCCAGTGGTATCTCACCTCAACAGCTGGACATGTTCCAACTTTAGTGGTGGCTGATTGAACAGCAGGTTTTCACACAACCTCCATCTTGCTGAGGTTTAAAATGGTGTCAGTAGCAGAGCCAACAGAGGGAGATGTACTTTTAGAAAGAGAAGTAGATGAAAAAAATGAAGCCAAACTTAACTGAAGCTTTAACTGAATGCTTCCAGTTCATCTAATAATAATTTAGTTAACTCTTGTGACTTCTATGGAGTAGAGTAATACATGTCTAATAATGTTTAATAGCAGGTGTTGCAGATGTATTCTTGGATATAGTTACACGAGTTTGCAGTGATTCAGTTCCACGTTACTATCTTTATCGTGTTTGTGTAAACCTTGTGGGATTTTAAGCTGATTTCACAAATTATTTCACTTATTTTGCCGAATGGTCTAATACTGTAATCTGCAGATGAAAGGGTCAGGGCCTATTTCAGAGTTTTCAGAGTTATTGGACTTCTCATAAGTAACAAGTCTAGAGAATATTTAATCAGCTGCTCTAAAAAGAAAGATATAGTCAGTGCTGAAAAATAACAAGAAAAGAGAGATGTAATCTACACAGTGTGAACAAAAGAACAATGAAGATATAATAGTTGAACAGAAAGCCACTTAAAAGCAAACTTGAGTCATTCTTTGACAGCATGCACTATTTTCACAGATGACCAGACAGCATTGTTGTTATTGTTAGCAATAACCTGAGGCCTATGTTTCAGAGTGTAAAGGGAGACAAAGGAAATGTGGGAGAAAAAGGCTGCAATGGTGAGCAAGTAAGTTCCTCTTTAAGAGCCACACAACAGTCTCTGACCTAGAAACTGCACTTTGGGAAACATTTCCAGGCTTTGAAAGGAACATACTTTTCTAATTCTTGTCTTTATGTCAATCTTTCACCAGGGGGACCCTGGTTATGGCTCTGAAACAAAAGGAACAAAGGGAGATGTAGGAAACCAGGGCCCAGAAGTACGACACAGCATCACCCTACTTTATTCATTCCTGTCATCTAGTGGCGCATTGAAAATACTCTTTTATCTGTCTGTTGCACCATGTAGCTCCCAATAAACAAACGTTTTCACTGCCTTTCACTGCATTGACAATCCACAGTTCCACTGTAGATAAAGAATAGAAGATGATCAGCAGAGGGCAGTGGTGCAGCATTAAGCTCAACCGAACAGAACTGATTATGCCACTATAACAGCACGAATAAACATTCTCAGTCCAAATTAAATCACACGGTATATTTATAGCCACACTCCTGAAGCTCCTGCTTTTGGACCAAAACTTTGACAGCAATTACTCTGACAAAACTATAGGTGCTGAGCTTCAGTGCACCTACAGAATGTGTAGCCTGAATCCACACACACATGGATGCATGCAGCATCGTAATGCCCTCAAGAGGGCCCAAACGCCTATGGTCAGTCTAATTTATCTCTCTGTGAAAGTTCTAAAATTAATTTAAAAAAACTGATCATCAAAGAAAAGAAAAGCCAATGTAATTGAGCCCCGTGTATCTGAAATAAAATATCCCTCGAACCAGATCATCCTTTCTGAGGATTTCTAAAGTTTCGTAAGTTGATATTAGGCTGTGCTTGGCACAAATAATGATGAAGTATGTGTAAATCTCTGTTACTATGATGTGGCCCAACCAAAAATAACAATAGAAAAAAGGCACGGAGGTCATGGTAAACAATAGAAACACAATCTAGTAAATCCTTGTTGTCTTTACAGGGAAAGCCAGGGAAGGATGGTGATCCAGGACAACCTGGACATAGGGTAATCAACTACTGAGAGCATGTTGTGTGCAAAGTCATCATAATGTTGCCTACAAGTTTGTGTGCATGTGTGTGGGTGCATGTGTTTACTTATTCATACAACTTTTGAATTCAATACAATTCTGTTTAGGGAACGCCTGGACCCAGGGGTGATGCAGGATGTAAAGGGTCACCAGGATTGACGGTCAGTCTTCAAGCAATCAATTTATCTATCTATCTATCTATCTATCTATCTATCTATCTATCTATCTATCTATCTATCTATCTATCTATCTATCTATCTATCTATCTATCTATCTATCTATCTATCGCAGAACATGATCCTTTACTGGGTTGATTGTCTGGATAACTCGTTGGTTTTATTCACCGATCTTTAGGGTGAAAGGGGAAGTACGGGTCCACTTGGTCCACCTGGAGAGGTAAGTTTGTATTACAGTATTTCTCTATTGGTTTGGCTTATTTCTTGAAACAGAAATTACATTCTCAAAACTCTAAGATCATTTGGTATAACACTCTTATAGTTCAGCACAACACCATAGCTAACCTGCAAAAGCACATATATCACCCAAAACTGTTCACCCATGCTTCAGACCTGATTTATTTCCCATGTAAAGAGTCAGTGCAACCCAAATTTCAAAGATCTTTCTCAATTGCCTAGGCTCATTTCTTGAAACAGACCGGACGTTTTCAACACTCTTTAGTACTTTTTGCAAAACTAAACTGAATGGTTCAGCAAAACACCATGGTTCACCAGGAAAAGCTCATATCTCCCCCTAAACAGTTCACCCATGTGTCAAAATGAAGTTTCTTTCTCATTCAAATAGTCAGTGCCCCCGAAATGCATTGTCCTTTTGGCATTGTGTGAGCACTACAAGTCAAAATGTTTAGATGTTTTGTCACTATGGCATAGGACTACATAACAGAATACAATAGTGTATAAAACTGAAGGAAAACATTTTCACAGAAAGAGTGGCCTCAAAGCACACACAATATATTCATACCAACCATTTTTATTCACACAAATACTGTGAAGTACGTAACTTCCATACAGTATAGTATTGTAGAAGGAAAAGAAAAATATACATAGCACACATATACTGTAATATAAACACAAACAAAAAACAAGCAAAATTATGTGGCCTACAGTACTGTAAATAAATGTAAATTAATCTGCAGCTTACAGAAAACACTATAGCAACACTTTACTGGTCGCTGTCGTCCCCCTCCCGCTCACCCTCACCCTCCCCCGCCCCTCCCTCATGACCACTGTCCTCACCCTCCTGGCCGTCCAGACGTTGCTGTCTGTCTGGCCACAGATTCTCATCAACATCGCAACGTATATTTTCCCTTGCAGAGTGTTTTTGCAAATCTACATTTGATATAATCAAACATCTTTAAAAATCTTTGCATGCAAGAGAAAACTAGACATAACATGTCAACTTGAACATAATTGCAGAGGTTGACATTAAATAGCACCATGAGATTCTTTGCAGAGTAAGAGCATTTAGCAGACCACCAAGATTAGCATCCACAGATATGATCAAATATGGGGATTGAAATGAAATTTCGGACATGCCCCCTTACGTGGTCTTGTTTACAGATATTTAGACCTGAGCCACGGAGAGGTGACAGGGGAGATCCCGGTCTTCCTGGGGATCCTGGGGTTCCTGGACAACAAGGTAGATGAACGGGATGCTCTATGATAAAAAAATAAATGAAAATGTATGAGTTGATTAACAGATTGGTACAGCAAAGACTAAGGTCAGTGTCTAACTTGAATGATGTGATTTGTTATGTTAGAAGAATGAGCGTTAGAACTTTGTAAAACAAACCAATTTATATGTTTTTGTTTTAGGTGTTGTGGGACTTCCTGGTCCTGCTGGACCTCCAGGTATGTAGATAAGAGGCTATTTATACCAATCTTTCTTTCTGCGTAATTATCACCAATATATATATCATAGCCCTTTTTGATTTATTTAGGCAATGACTCTGGGATTGATATGCCAGGCCCCCATGGTTCCCCTGGTCGTCCAGGCCCCAAAGGTGACCCTGGAGAGCCTGGGCGTAATTACACAGGGTCACCAGGTCCAGATGGGGATATTGGTGATCCAGGGCTTCATGGGGATCCAGGCCCACCTGGTCTCCCTGAAGATAGAAGTAGGTGAAAATGTTGGTCTTCAAAAAGGTTTAGTTATCAATCACTTCTAGTTAAGAAAATGCCATAAGCCATTAACCTTCTTATGATACTACGCAATGTTTTAGGTTATATCAGTCTTTGATATACATACATATTTTTTGCTGTAAGGCTTCAACTATCTTACAGTAAAGCAAACTTAAGGGAGAGCAGCCGGTATAGAAGACAAGAGTGAACCTGGGACTTTTTAATTCTGATATTAATATGTTAAAAGGGGTTGGTAACCCCTATGAGAGCACTTAGACTGTTTTATTGAAACATCTTTATAGTCATGTCGTGGAACATATTCCAGCCAAGATTCAAACCAGAAACCCTCCTGTTGTGAGGCGACAGTGCTAACCACCACACCACCGTGCAGCCCATGTTGAGCATTATAATTTAAATTTAATTTGTTCTCGTTTCAGGCAAATGTGTCACAGCTGAAACATGTAATAATCTAAATTGCACTGAAACTCATTTAATGCAACCTTTTTTCTTGTTATCATTTTGTGTGTGCCTGTGTTGAGCAGCATTTCTAATTCTCCATGATCAAAGACTTTGGGGATTTCTGAAGTTCTAGGACACACCAGCTTAACTTACTGTAGAATGACTCATTCATTACACATGCCTGGGCTGAGTATGCAGGACCGAGCTACCATCGGAGACACAAAGTCATTCTGACAAAACGGTGTCAATGAAAAGGGTGTAGTGTAGGGTATAAATGTGGCAATGTTGTGCAAAGGAAACTAATTCACTTTGCTGTTGTGTTGCTCATAGCTAACAGGACTGCAAAGGGTCTCCCTGGAATAAAGGGAGTGAAGGGTTTACCTGGGCCAAGGGGATATGACGGACATTTTGGAAAGAAAGGTTGGAAATTTGTGTAAATTGTAAACTGATAAATACTATCTAATTAGTTTACATTTGTATCACCTACTTGTATAAGCAAAATATTATGAGCATTTATTACTAACAGCGGTTTATGCAATCCTTTAAAATTTCCAAAAAGCATGAAATAGCATTGTTTAATGAAAAGCAACTAATAGAATTCCTCCCACATTTATGCACTGTCCAGGAGAGAAGGGGGAGACTTGTTACTTGTGTACTGGATTCGGACTTCCTGGATTTCCAGGTCCCCGTGGTCCACCTGGCCTTCCTGGTACCGATGTGGAACACACTCATTGTAAGTCGCCTTGGATAAAAGCATCTGCAAAATGACCGTAATGTAATGTAATGTAATGTAATGTACAATTATTCATCTCATAAAAGCACACAAATTCCACTCATCTGACATTCAAATTGACTTTTACTGTATTATTGGAGAGCATAGAAAATGTAGACATTTAATATAGACAGGTTTCTGCTGTCACTCAGGCACTAAGCAAGGAGAAAAAGGTGATCCAGGCCTCCCTGGACCTAAAGGTTTACCTGGACAACTAGTAAGACAGTGTATTTTATTTACAAAAGTATTCCTCCTTCTTATTTTCATTTATTTATTATAAACACTTAAACTCTAAAGGGTCTCAGTGGAGCAAAAGGATTGCCAGGCTCTCCAGGACAGAAGGGAGACCCATATTCCTATGACTCCCCTGGGTTGAAGGGGGGGAAAGGAGACCCAGGGCCGCCTGGCAGACTCGGTGCCAATGGCTTGCCCGGGCCTCCTGGATTACCGGGTCGCAAAGGCAGTCAAGGGCTTCCCGGAGATTCGGTAAACCCATTTCTTACTTGGTTTTTTATTTCTTTTTTAAGGAACATCAAACCTGGAAATATGGAAATTAGCCTTATGGCTACAATCTTGTATATTTTGCATTTTGTTTTAAATGCTAGTAATATATGCTGTCCCTTTGTTAAATAAATCAACTTGAAACATTTGACTCTTCTGTGCTTTTGGATTCTCAGATATGCACAAGATCTATGTCAGAAAGTAATCATGTCTGTTTTCTAGGATCTCTATCCTTGTGCAGAGGGAAATCGTGGATTGCCAGGTCCACTGGGGCCCCCAGGCAAACCAGGAGCAATTGGCCTCCCCGGCCCAATAAGATATGGACCTGCTGGACCTCAAGGGATTAAAGGAGTTATTGGGGTACCTGGCCTACCTGGACAGCCTGGAATTCCAGGTGAAGAAATGTAAACTCTGCCAGAAAACACTAATATAACAAGACAGAAGTAGACAGATTGACAGGTATTCCTTTCACCATCCTTCATTGCTAGGCCAAATAGGAGAACCTGGTCGATGTATCATTACAGAGCTTTCAGGACCACCTGGATTTAAAGGTGTGCCTGGCTCACCGGGAAGCCCAGGTGAGTATTGGTGGATGGATGCACTGTCTTCGAATCACCATATGACGGAGGGTGGTATATTCTTGTATGCTTTCCATCAAACATCCAGGTAATCAAGGGGCAGCAGGTACTCCAGGATTACCAGGTTTTCCAGGAAAAAAAGGAGAAAGAGGACATCTGTCTTCTCCCGGAAGTCCGGGACTCCCAGGACAAATAGGTAATCCAGGCTAAACAAAGCATGGACTTCTTTTTTTTTTTTGAGAAAAGAAATCCCTTTATACACGTTAAAATTCTTCTTAATGGGCCATTCACATTTGTATCACTGTGGGTGTTCTTCAGGTGAGAAGGGGCTGCCAGGTGCCCAAGGCCCTCCAGGTAGGGGTTTTCCTGGGAAGTCAGGTCCACAAGGCTCTCCTGGTCCTCCAGGACAGAAGGTCAGAAGCACAAACAGAATTTTCTGCAAAGACAGTTGACTATATTGACACTTTATTAAATATTGTAAAGCACTTTGCTCAGCATCTTGTTAAAAAAAAACTAGAAAGTACACTTCTTTGTGGTGGAGAGAGAAGATCTATCAAAAAGGAATTGTTCAACATTTTACTGAAAAAGGCTTTTTTTTTTCTTATGCAGAGAAACAAATGATAGGATTAATGTCTCTCTCTATAAAGTAAATATTTAGCTGCAGTCAGCAGTATTGGCTTAAGCTTCTCTCTGTTAGAAACAAAATCTGACAACCGGAACTTCCAAAGCTCACTAATTCTCCTGAGTCTTCTCATCATTGTGAGGATGCCTGGGAACCATAGGAATTCAGAGAGTGTGTTTACATGGCTATTTGCATGCACAGTTTTGATCATATTCTGGACGGGATGTTTACATAAGACATGAGAAATGTGTTCTAGTCATATCCCTGTGTAGAAAGTTATTACAGTATCCAGGTCTGTTACATAAGGTGATTAACCCCCCCCCCCCCCCCAGATCTGGATCGGAACACTTTGAAGGAACTTCTTCAGATTACGCACAAATAACTAATATTCACTCAGGAAGACCAAAAGTCAAAGGTCAACAATGTGATATCAAAAAATCTAAAAGAATTGTCTTGCTTGTATCATTCAGCACTATCACTAATGACAATACAAGAACTTTTTTTTATCATTTGTTGCACTAATCTTGCATGCCTATAATCTGATATATAGTGTAAATACAAATACTAATTTCTTTTTTCAAATTCCTTTTTTGTTTCCCCTTTCTTAGGGTGAAAACGTCCTTGGAAATCCTGGCTTTCCAGGCCCCCCAGGTGAAGATGGTGCTCCGGGGGCAGCAGGTGATCCTGGAATCACTGGCTATTCAGGGAAGCCAGGACCAACTGGAGAACCTGGGTCTCCGGGAGAAAAGGGTACTTATATTGCAAGTATCACACTATAAAAAACACAAACCGTTAGAGTTCCTGACATGTACATTCATATTCTGTCTGTTTTCTGTATTGTGGTTCATTTAGGAAGGAAAGGTTCTGTGGGCCCTCCAGGGCCCAATGGCAATGATTCATGTGTGCCAGGACGAGAGGGACCACCAGGACCATTTGGTAATCCAGGTCATACAGGTCTGTTTATGGATTTGGCAGACACTTTCATCCAAAGCAACTTATTTTCATAAGGCACAAGATAGGCAGGTAGCGTACTGGGGGTAGGGGTCAGGATTCAAACCCAGGTCACCCACATGAAAGGCAGCAATCTTACCACTACACTACAATGTTAAGTTCATGGATGTTCTACAATGTCAGTTTCAAAAGGTGTGTAGAATTTGTGTTGAAGGTGACAGGTTTAAATAGCTACTGCCCTCTCTAAAACTCCAAATTTTCCTGTGCTCCCTACTTTCATATTGTCATGTTTCCATGTCTTCCTTCTCCCAGGACCAAAAGGCTTGCCTGGTGAAAAGGGAAATGTGGGTTTGCCTGGGTTTGGTCAGCCTGGCCGTCTTGGTAATCCTGGTCTTCCTGGATTATCAGTGCCGGGTCCACATGGGCCTCCTGGACAAAAAGGGATTAAAGGACAAAATGGCCCGCTTGGTCTCCCAGGTATGGCATTCTTTCTATTTTCTTGTACAAAATCTGATCTGAAAATCTGTGAAAAATCAGGCAACATCGAAAGAAAACCTTTGAAACACCTTCAGACGGGAGAACTATTGCTTACTTTAAAGTTTTTCTTTCAGTAAGTCCAGGCAAGTCTTTCTTTGGGGGCCAACTCTTTTGTCAAGAAAATTGATGACTGTGCTGCTTTATTGTCCTCGGTAGGATGACAGATCCTTCTCAGCAGAAAAAAAAAAATGACCAAAAGGGAGATGCTTTTTAAGGGGAATAGGATGAAAGCTTGTGACACATTTTGTTTTAGCACTTTCAATTCATAATATGCTATTTCATATTTTGGATGTCTTCATTGTTCTACATTGTTGAAAATTGCCAAAAAAGGACAAATCTATAACTAAGTGCGGTCAGACTATTTTACTGGTACTGTACATATGTTAAAACTCGTTTCTGAGCCTTCCATTTGGGCTTTGATAGGATTGAGAGGAGATCCTGGACCTGAAGGAAAGGTGGGACAAGGACGAGAGGGATTGCCAGGGGTTGTAGGACCAGCTGGTCAATTAGGTAACACACATATATGCAAATACACACTGTCACTTTTATGTATCAAGCAGACATATGTAACATCAAACAAAACGGAAGAAAGTTACAAAATGTCAAGTGAGATCACAAACAATGTAAGTCTCAACCTCTGTGTTGATGGCAATTCTTTGAAGATGTATGTATGCTTCTCAGCTGGGATTAAAATTAAATCCCTAATGACGGTTTGTAGGTGATCTTGGCCCGGCAGGAGCCAAAGGAGGCCGAGGCTGCCCAGGCACGATTGGTGACCCTGGCCCCAGAGGTCCTCCAGGGCCCACATCATCACCACCTGGCCCACCAGGGGATTCAGGACAACCAGGTGCAATTCATAGTGAACCCTTTTTGTGAAACTGTGATTTCACAGCTAACTAATTTGAGATGGAGATACAACACAGAATATAATCATGGCTTTTAAAGATGTTATTCATTATGTTATAATTCAAGATGGTATTGCTCTAACTCTATTCTGTCAGGTCAGCTTGGTCTACAGGGTCCAAATGGTGAACCTGGAAGTCTTGGATCAAAGGGATGGAAAGGAAAAGAGGGACGATCAGGGTGTCCTGGAGAAAGCGGTTTGAAATTCGTACTAGTTAGTTTTTCAATATTTTGTGTACTAAATCTCTTTCATGATATTTATGACATTTTAACTACAATGTGCGTAGGTCCCCCTGGAGAACCGGGCATTGATGCACCAATATACTTACATGGTATTCGAGGACCTCCTGGAGAACCAGGAGACTCAGATCACAGAGGACCTCCAGGTAAGACCCACTTTTTACCCCTGGGCCTTAAACTCTTATAAAGAAGATTTCGTAAAAATTTACCTTCAATGTAAAATTTAAACTCTTCTCAATGTAAAAATTGATCATTTTCTTCAATGTCTTCTGATATTTGACCATCACTGTACAAAATTTTGCACATTCATGAAAATTGACCTGACCTTGAAACGGCTTAAAAGTTGTATATACTTAAAGATCAGGATACCATCGAATAAGAGTCTACATCCACATGATTTTACACTTTAATTTATAAAGTGATGTTGACCACACATAAAAGGTAGAACTCAAACAAGCAGACGCAGTTCAGCATCCAGACAACTATTTTATAGTTTGAAGATACAAGAGAATCTTGCAGTATTCATAAAGGACGTGTTTGGGATTGAAGGACCTAATAGCAAGTTTTGCATGTCAAAGGTTAAGTATTTTCTGAATACTACCCCATCATCAACAGATCAAGATTAGTCAAGCAGAGCACAAGATTCCAGCCCTTACAACAGAGACTGACTGACCCCCTTTCATGCCCCCTTAGTTTTATTGAATTAAAGATCAAGACACCCATAACAAGTGATTTGTTACATTCTCAAATATGCCAGCATGATGAGGACAATTTTGGCTTATTCTGTGTCACGTTTCAGAGTGGTCATTCAGTTACGAAGCAGATATGAACAGTTTTTTCAATTTTGAAATCTGAATTGTCATTGTTAGATTTTTGAATGAGAGAGAGAGATATGATTAATGTTATCTAAAAAAAATGTAACCAGGTAAAGAGGTTTTTATTTTTATTTTCAACTTTTTTTCATTGTCATTGAAATAGCAGGTTTAGCAAATACTTGTTGAAAGCAGTGCAGCGTAGCCTATTTTCATGCATTTGAACACTACTAAGGAGGATCTTTCATGTGCAGTAATGGTTATTTCCTTAATGTAATCTTGCCAAAAAATACTATAGTTGTTTGTGTTAACCCCTACCAGGGCCCAAAGGAATAAAAGGAGACCTAGGAAACCCCGGGAGACCGGGAGCAGATGGTGTTCCAGGTCAAACTGGTTGCAAAGGATCTCCTGGAGAACCAAGCTTTGGATATGGACCACCTGGACCGACAGGACAAAAGGTGGTGATGACCAAATATATCTGATTAATGCATCAGGGCCTTGTCCCATCTGGTAAACTAATAAAATGAACATGAATTCAACACCATGAGGTATTTGTTAACAAAAATGTATTTATTGATAATTTTCTTTGTTGTTCTTTGTTTATTCAACCTTCTGTCCTCAGGGTGAACCAGGATCAAACAGTACTACCGTGCTAAAGGGTCAGAAAGGAGAACCTGGTAATGAAGGGCCAATAGGTCCGCCAGGAAAACATGGAGCCAAAGGAAACCCAGGACCTACTGGAAAAAATGGTGAATAATACTTGTCGTTCTATCTCAGAAGCTTTGATGGATTTGATGTTTTCTTTAAAAAAAATTGTAACTTTACCTCACTACCCAACTCTTGTCCATACCCTAATGTTCAAGGTTCCCAAGGCTATCAAGGCCTGAAAGGCTCCGATGGTCCACCAGGAGTTAAAGGTCGACCAGGACCGAACGGACTGCCAGGCAGAGTCCTTTAATTTTCTAATCAATAAGGATACCACAACATTTTTACCCCAAATCAGTAAAAAAATTGATTTACTGTCTACAATCTGTTGGCCTCAGGTACCCCAGGCATGACAGGTAAGAGTGGTGACTCTGGTCCTAAAGGCAACCAGGGCCAGGATGGGATCCCTGGGCCACCAGGGCAGAAAGGGGACACTGGTAGGACAAAACCTTGTAAAATTGTAAAATGTTTGTCCAGTAGTTGGCTGCAGTAAAAGCTAACCTATTATACTGTATCTCTTCTCTGCAATCATAGAACGAAAGGCAGGGAAACCTGGTGAAAAAGGTCAGCCAGGTGAGTGACTGGTCAAAAAATTCAAGTTACCTTTTGATTTTGTATATACAGTACTCAGTTATTTATCTTTTTGGAAAAAAAAATGCTTTTGGATCCATTGGGTTTTCTTTGCTTTCAAATGTTTTGCACATTAGCAAAAGCTTTTCTTGAATTTTGAAGATGACACTATGAGTAGTGCTGTTACTGTGAACATCAGAAAGATGGGGAACACTAGGCAAATCTTTAAAACTGAAACCCTCTCCAAACATAAATCATATGAAAGCCACTCCATTCACTGATGCTATACTATTAGGTATGTGTTGTATTGGACTATTGCAGTGACCACTCTGACTCCCAATTAATGAAATTGTTTCCTCACCACTGATTTTTACTTTGTCCTCTTTTTTTTGTCCTATAGGTTCTCCTGGAGATCCTGGACCTCCTGGCATGTCTACCACAGGAAGTCCAGGACCGATCGGAGACAAAGGACCTCCAGGCCCACCTGGCGACTATGGCAAAAAAGGACAACCTGGAAGAGAAGGGACATGTGTTCCTGGGCCTAAAGGAGATCGTGGATTACTTGGTAAACTTGGGAACAAAGGTGAGGATGCGCTGCTGTTGGACTAAAGGATCTCATAACGCCTCATATAAGTCCACAATAACAGCTCTAAACTGTTCATGCTGCACGTCTTTGAAGAACAAGTGGCTTACAACCAGATGTTGTCATGTATGTTTTCCCCTACAAAGGTGTTTTAGGTCTATTTTGATATATTAGAAATTCTTCACACAAACAAGCTACCTGCACATTTGCTGTCTGTATAATTTGGCCTTTGTTCTTGATCTCAAACAGGGGGAACTTTGATGTTGAAATATAAGAGCCCAGTTGTTCTAGTTTGTTTGTTTGTTTACTTTCTTTATCAATCTGCCTGATTTTCAATATAGGCGACCCTGGCCCACCTGGCCCTCCAGGCCCCTCAATGCCAGGGTTCAAAGGAGAGAGGGGGGACCCGGGTCTTTTGGGACTTCCTGGTTCTCCAGGGACCCCAGGGACTCCAGGAGATCAAGGACCACCTGTAAGAAAGAATTTGCTTTGTCATGAGGGAGGAGGCTTAACAAATATTCTGATTAATATTTTTACATAAATATACGCACTTAACAAATTAGGTCTAATTTACTTTTCAAGAAAGGTTCTTGAAAAAGGACTAAATGTGTGTATGGCAGCGCATGTAAAAAGTTTTTTTCATCAGTATTGTCTGCACATCAAACAAAATCTATTTTGGTCACTGCAGTATAAAGTGCTAAATCTTCACAGCAAGACTTACATTCTCATCTTTGACTTTTCATTGTTTCATTTCCCACTCCAGGGTCCATTAGGCAGACCCGGAGACCCAGGACCAAGAGGAGATAGGGGTCCCCCTGGAAACACAGGGGCTCCTGGTAATCTATCATTTCAGATTTAGTCTTATTAGGCTAAAAAGAAATTCCAACCCCAGACAAAGTGTGATCAAACACACAAGAGGATAATAGTCCACACCAGATATACATTCCCATAATAGAGACGAGCAAATGGAACTGAAAACAAAGGAGACAAGGAGAAATAAAATTTATGAGGAATCAGTTGATGTTTTTCAGTAATTCGTGAAAAGCTGGGATTTTTGCAATAGGATGCAAGAACAAGAAAATGTTCTTAATTTTTTTGCACTGTGTTTTAGGTGACAAAGGAGACCCTGGATACATCCCGGGTTCTTGTGGTCTGCCTGGAAGAAAAGGTTTTCCTGGACCCCGAGGTGTGGCTAGAACTTTTTTTTACTAGAATCAATAAATGGTGTATTTCACCACCCTAACACAGAGCACACTACTGTTGTTTTTGTTTTGTTTGTAATTGAGACATTTTGGAACATGTAGCTATCAAGCATTGGTGACATATATATTGACTTTCTAAATCCTCACTTGCTGTGTATTTACAGGCCCCAAGGGTAAAGCTACATGTGCAAAACCTGAACCAGGACCTCCCTGTCCTCCTGGTCCTCCTGGCAATCAAGGACCCCCAGGTTTCATTGGACCATCAGGACCAGCAGGACCACCAGGTTAGAATTATCTCTGTCCATTGACTGCAAAGCAATTTTAAGATGTTTTCACATGTTTTAGCTTCTGTCTCTAAAATTCTACTCAGCAATTAAAATTTTTTTTTAAAAATGACATGCCACTGACAAAAAAAATAGAAGCTGATTGTATGTTTTGGGATGTATTCTGCCCACTTGATTGTAAAATTTTAACGAGTTTGTCAAGTTCCACGAAATGTTTTTTTCTTTGAACTGCTACTGTGACGTGGAAGCTTTCTATCTCAGGCAAGCCAGGTGTCAAAGGAACCCGTGGAATCAGCCCAGATGGCCCACCTGGATTCAATGGCCACAAAGGGGACAAAGGAATAGCAGGCCTGCCAGGTATGTTCATGTGTATGGTTTATGCGTGTGGTTACCAGCTTGAAATGCTCTAATTCAATAAAATACCACACTGTGGTGCAACAGTTTGGTGCTGTAATAAAATTACTGAGAAAATCCAGTTCAGTTCAATTTCAAGCTATCTGTGGCAATGTCATTAGCTAGATTACATTATGTTAACGTTTTCTGGTCAGTACACTCCTGAGTCCAACACAGTGACTTAGAAAGTGACAAAAAGTGTAGAACTGTCCCCTCCCCTTGCCCACATGATACTTTGTTGTACTATCCAGGTCCAGAAGGCAGACCTGGAAACTCAGGCCACAAAGGTCAGACAGGCTTGCCTGGCAAAGCTGGTCCACGTCATATTGACAGTTTCCTGATAGCCAGGCATAGTCAGAGCATCCATGTCCCTGACTGCCCCACTGGTACCAGTCTCATCTACTCCGGTTACTCCTTCCTCTTCATCAGTGCAAATGAGAAAGCTCATGGTCAGGACCTTGGTAAGAAGATGGAAACCATCTCATCCAGAAATAATGTTTACCCTATGCATTATATGCAGATGCATCTTTACTTGGGCCCAAATAGGACTATATTCTCTGATTTCTCTTGTGGTTTCCCAGGCACCATGGGGAGCTGTCTCCCTCGTTTCACCACCATGCCCTTCCTGTTCTGTGACACGGAGAATACTTGCCGTTATGCATCTCGTAATGACTACTCATACTGGCTGTCAACCGACGAACCAATGCCTGCCAACATGGTTGCTATCACAGCAGACAAGCTGGCCTCCTACATTAGTAGGTGAGACAAGAGTGCACACACACACACACAAATTTATTGCAGAACACTTCCTAACAAAACATACAACATTGATGTTCTTTTTATTTAAAAGTGAAAATATACATGTTCAGATTGGCTATCATGAGCAGAAAATTTTCACCTTCTTAAAATTTTCATTCTTTTGGATGTCTGTGTGCATTTATGGCTTAGGTGTTCAGTGTGTGAAACCACCTCCAATGTCATAGCTGTCCACAGCCAGACATCTCTGACACCTAAATGTCCGAGAAACTGGGAATCCCTGTGGACTGGGTACTCATTTGTAATGGTAAGGAATCAAGTATTTTACTTCCTGAATCCCAAGATATTGTCATATCCCATTTCCCATTGTTTTCCTTTACTCTTCAATCAACATAGCAAACTGGTGCTGGGGCAGAAGGATCATCTCAACCCTTGATTTCTCCTGGCTCATGTCTGGAAAATTTTCGCCAAGTGCCCTTTATAGAGTGTCATGGCAGAGGGACATGTAATTACTACCCTGATTCCTACAGCTACTGGTTAGCCTCCCTCAACCCAAACAACATGTTCAGGTAAACTGCTCACTTCTCCGGGTCGCCAGTGGTGGGTGTCTCTGCTTCACAGTTTAAATTCCTAAAGTAGAATTTCTTTAGCTTTTGCTTCTTTCACACAATGTCTTCCTGAACTCAATGCTGTTCCTGAGGCTTTCTCATCCTCCCAAGGAGAAATACATGTATTCTCAATCTAAATCTATGTTGGATTGATTTTTTTTTAATTGTAGTTACATTTCTAAAATGGTGTGTCTGTGTGTGTGCTTTTTTCCTCTCTCATGCAGTAAACCAATTCCCCAGACAGTCAAGGGACCTTCTCCACAAAGTATCATCAGCCGTTGTCAAGTCTGCAGAAAACTGCAGCAATATGGCACAGCTCACAGACCCTTTTTGAAAGTATAAAAACGTGAGAAATGACATACAGCAGTATTTTAAATGTGTGTGTGTGTGTGTCGGGTGTACTTGCTTTTGAAAACGGTGTGTTCATGCTGCAAATCCATGTGTGTAGCATCTTTAAAGATGAAGATTTTATTCCTTTATGCCTTACAGTTGTTTTGTGCTGCAAGTTATTCAAGTGTTTCTGTTTCCTCTGACAATTTGATTCAAATTTTCCATCTGTATTGTCTTACTCTTCCAAAAAATCCAGGGAAATAATGAGAACAAGGCGTTCTTGTCCAAAACAAATCTGAGTTGGGATGATGTCTAAGTTAATTAGTTCTTTATTGTAATTTCCATGTAAGATTCCAAGTGACCTGCCAGGACTGTTGAAGTCCAGTCAGTGAATGATGTCGCTATTAACTGAGTCGCCATTAATGACACTCATTTTCCTAAAACAATTAGATGTTGTAAATGTGACGTGTTTGCTATGGAATTGTTATGTTGCTGTGTTTTAACACACAAATATTGAGTGATTTGTTCCCTCACTCTGAAAATAGGCCTGTTAAATGGAGCATGGAAAAGATTTAACTTTATGACTCACACTGCCTGAAACTCTTTCCAATCGTTTTGTAAATGTATTGCTGAGAGTAAATGCTGGATGAATATGGTATAAAATGTTGAAATCTGACCTCCCATTCACTTGTGATTTCCATGTAACTTTCACTACACTACTCACTCCAAGCACTAAAGTAATTCCCAAAGGAACAGTTGTTCAAACGTACTCATCCATTATCTGTCACTGTGATTGACAGATGCAAAAGAGTGCAATGATGCCCTTAAACACCACTGTGTTTAAAATAGAGCTGCTTTTTGGCACGCAGATATTCCAAGGTATTGATTGTGCAGAGTCAGAAATAACAAATAGCCTCTTATGGTTATGTAAGTGACTCAGCCAGCACAAGAGGATGCTGAAGATGAGCTGAACCTCTTCAGTGAATTAAAAACCAGTGAAAAACTTTAATCATATAACACACACATATTTATGTGTTTGTATACATATCTTATCCAATAAGGTTTTGACATATTGGAGAAAAATCCAGCTTATTCAAACTCCTACACATGTTAAAGTCTTGCTGTAACATAAACACTGCCACCTTACATTATACAAACCTTACACGGCCTTGCACAGACAGTTGTCAGAATGGATAGAAACACTCCTGCTGTACAGTGCTGGCCATAGCCTTCTTAATAGGATTATTCTACTCAGTGCTCTTACTAATTGTTTAGGCAGCATGTGTCATGCTTCCACATATCCATAACTCTATAACTGGATTAGAGTGACAACTCGTGGAAAAGATTACGCACTTCAAGGTTGCCTCCCATGTGAAGGACTCATCCTTTTACTTTTCTTCACATGCCTCACATGGTCTGCATTGATACCTACTAATATTTTTGCAGGCTGGATTCTTACATCAAAGAGTACCTTTTTTTTTAAAAATGCTTAAAAATAATTAGATCCAATTTGAATATTATTTTAATTCGGATAACCTTTGCATGTAAAGACTTGCTTTCGAGAATGTTCCTGAAATAGAATTTCCAGGTAATCATTATAGAAAAAAAATGGACCTGTATTGTTTATGTACTGTTGTAAAATTATTACTGCCTTGGAACAAAACATCTTCCTTCAGGTGCAGTAGAACTGTAAAGTTAAACAGAGCAGAAATCCCATTAAAGAGATAACCAGCGTAAACTCACCAGGGTGTAACTAATGATAAGTTGACCTTTGTGGCCTTTGGATGTCCAAATGTCTCTGGAATGTCGATGATTCAGCTTTATAGTATGACAGGGTTAATAAAATCATTATTTCCCTCATGTTAGTGCCATTTAAGTTTATTTTACAGGAGTACACATGAGAGAGCACTTGGTTTATGGGGATTTGCCATAACATCATATGGCCCTAACCCCACACCCTTGAACAAGGAGACATGGAGACCAATGAAGTAATTCACTTACATGGCATGGTTACAGGGGTTTATGTACGTCATGACACTGACCAAGACCGGAATGGCAAAAATGTTCTTATTTGGAACTTCTATCTCACTTTTATTGACTGCTGTAAATTAGAGAGCACATGCTTTAGTGCACTGATGGGGACAAACACAACGTTGAGGACAGTCTTGGTGCAGATTAACTACAGACTCCTCCTTTTTTTGTTTTGAGTGCTACTTATAAAACAGGTGTTTCCCTGTGTTTTACAGGTGATGCACATAAGTAGTCGGTATTGTGGTGTACCGCTGGGAAAAAAAAGAATTCTTACACCAAGAAAAAGACAGGCACAATTTTCTTTGTAAGGATGGCCCGTATCTTGTGCATTTTTGGACTTCTGTACTTTGTATTGTGTACAGTGGAAAATACAGAGCTTGAGGAAAGGTATGGAAACCTGCAACTTCAGCGAGAATCCATGTCATCTACTGACAAATTACAAGACAGTCAGGTACGGTCTTTGATTTCCTTGTTGTACTTTCCCATGTAATTTCCTAATGTCGGTCCTTGATATTTTCTATGGCTATGGCTCCAATTACAGTCTAAACATCGTTACATAATGTAAATTTATGCCATTTCATAATTGTCCAGTGTGCATCCATAAAACGGTACATTTAATTTTTTTGCATGTATCCCCTATTCTTTTGGGCAGCAGATGCAAAAGAAAAGAAGAGAACAAAAAAAGATGCAGTCCAACACTATACTTTATAGGATACATGAAAACTCAGACACGGCTGTAGCTCAGGAGGAAAGGCAGTCATCACTGGCTTCTCCGGGCAAAATGTCAATATGTCCTTAGGCAAGACACCGAACCCCCGTGTTGCCTGTGATGCGTCTATCGGTGTGTGAATAGAGGAAAAAGGCACTGCGCAACCTCCAACACTGTATAAACTATAAGACGTGCAGTATGAGTGTGTGTGTGTGTGTGTGTGTGTGTGTGTGTGTGTGTGTGTGTGTGTGTGTGTGTGTGTGTGTGCGTGTGTGTGTGTGTGTGAATGGGTGGATGTGATGAGTTGTGTTAAAGCGCTTTAAGTGGTTAGCTAGATGAGAAAAGTGCAGTCCAATTTACTTGACTTGACTGTACGCTGACTCACAGTTTCCCAGGTGGTACAATGGCAATAAAGCCTATCAGTAGAAGCGGAAAATTGTCTAGAAAATTCTTTGCACTCATTTTATGTTTTCTTCCATAGGAATCAGCAAACGGGCAGAATCTTATTGAGCTGCTTTATGCACTCTCCATATCTGAAAATGGAATTATCCCCCAAGAATCTAAAGACTCAGAGGAGCAGAAGAAGAATCGGCGTGGATCAGGACGTGGTGTCTCAACTCCCAAACCCTGCAGAACCTTCTACTGGAAATCCTGGGCTTCCTGCTAACCTTATCCTCACTTGAAAGCCAGACCTCATGAAATGAATGTGTAGAGTTACTGTCAAAGCCAAGAGTTAGTTTTGCCTTTAACATTTCTAATTAATTGCTATTTCACCACCCCAGTTGAAAACATGGACTTTATGCTATTCATGCTCACAAAACATCCTTAATGAATAAAACATTCTCATAAATGTATTGTCTATATTACTGTATGTCTATCATAACATTTTGCTTTGCAAGATCACAGACTATTCGTGAATGTTTATGAAAACTATCCCAAAACTTTGGAATAACCTGCCACTGAAACTTTATTTGAGGGAGGCTAAAAAAAACTTAGAAACAGGACATCTGGAGTTGGACTGAGTTGTTAGCATCCTGCCACACATCTGTTATTATGCATGATAGAGACAGATGTATGGCTTTTCAAACAAAATTCATCACACCCTTTTTCTCCCAAAGTAAGTTGAATTCATAAGCTGTACAAGCACAATTCAGCAAAAGGTGTCACAGACTGGAATGGCCAATATGGTATGGACAAATAGATATTTAAACTCCCCTCCACTGCTTCTGTTCATGATTTATGAATTATGATTTTGCATGTGCCATAAATGTCTCTTGTGGCTACAGTGCTTGATGTCTGGCTGTAGCCCCTTCTTCAGTAGAAGTAATTTTACAAGTAGTTTTAGTAGTTTGAGATGTAAAAAAATTCAAGCCTGTACCAACACTCACATCTGTTTAAAAGCCCTGCAGACAACTTGCATTCTTGCACTTAGTTTAGCAATAATTGACCTTAATCCTGTATGCCTGCAATGTTTAAAGAAGCCAGCCTGGTGCTGAATTTGTAATGCTCAGTAAATGAAAAGTCATGGTGAAGACGCTGCTACAAAGTCCTGTTTGTCCTCCATGTGAAAAAGACATCGTTAAATGAGCCCCTGCAGAAAGCTGAAACACTCAGCAGGAGTTTTTGATGGCCAGCTGTGCTCCACTGCCCTGCAGTGCTATGTTAAATTGTGAATCTGGAAAATCAACCAGGATAACCTGTATCCACTTATTTGTCAGTATTAATTTCCACAGAGCATTGTTCTGTTAGTATTTCATGAACAACTTGTTTTAATTCCTGGAGCATGTAGTTCTTATATGAAATGAATGCCTGCAGTGTGCTTGATCTTTCTGTTCGTGGTAGACCAGCAGAGAAATATAACAGCAACTTTACGATTGTCTACGTCTTTGATGTTGCAAGAATTGTTATACCATTGATGCATGTTGGGATTTGAACTACCAGGGGACTCCTACACATGAGATAGCAGATCTTATGTATAAATGTCTGGCATACGTACATGAGGCTCACATATTGCTCCAGAATTCTCTCGATACTCTTTTGTTTCTCTGCATGAAAAACACCCTGGATCATAACTCATTGTTACATTTATGATCATAATAGAATATCCTATAAACCCCTCCTTTAAAAAACACGTAGATCTTCACTATGCCTAAAGAATGCATGCATATAAAACTGAAGAAAATCTGAAGTGAAGAATGTGAACTTATCAATCAGAAACAGGTAAAGAAGGAGTAGACAGAAATAGAATAGAATCAGGCTGCTGCAAAACAAGGCCAGATTGAGGAGACGTATCAAATTGGATAGAAGGATGGACAGGGAATAGAGATTAGGAGAGTGGGAAAGCAGAGGAAGGAGAGGCATGATGAGAGAGGGAATTAACAGTGTTGGAACATAACTGGAGTCAAAGATTGGCTTAGCATCCTTTCTGTCCCCAGGCTACTGAGATGCAACAGGACAGTTTTCCTCTGTAAAAACCACTGCCAGCGCATTAACATGCACATGCTGCAGAGCTCCTTCAATAAATTAATAGTGCATGAGGAAATTCAAAATATGTGTGGGCAGCCAGCTTGGTGAGTGGGTTTTGTATATGTGAGGGTGTGCATATCCTGTATCCATGCACTATTAAATGGTCTGTTTGTGTCATTTCACCGTGGACAAGGTGCAGCAGCAGAGACCTGAAGGTTTGGATTCAGCCTTCTTAACCATCGGAGCATCATCAAACTTCTAGTATCACTCTCAAGCAATCAGATTAAAAATTCGAGCCAGCTACATCAAAGAAGCATCACTGAGTCTTAATTGAACACAGGCTAATTATTTTTAATGAGAAGCACTGATTGTCCTACTTCTTAGTAGGAGTTCCTTCATTCACTTCCTAGGAGGATGAAAGGAAAGAGGCGAGTTGAGTCCCAGAGGCACAAGCTCATATCCAAAAAACAAAGCAGATAGAAGAAGACAGACATAGAAGAAGACTGTTTTTCTTCACACTCATGTGCTTGTAAAAGACAAACTCATGTGCAAGCCTGTATAAACAACAAATGAAGAATTATGTCCATGGTATTAATCTAGATCAATGCAAAAACTAATTGATCTGTAGCCAATCTGTAGCCAGATTCTTAATGTGGTAGTTCCAACTGAACAGCTCCAGGTGAATTCGACCTCAGATACTGGTTCCACATGAAGTGTAACTTCTGAAACAATTTGATTTGACAATATCCTGGTGATGGGTCACAGAGAAGTTGTAAAAGGTGCCAGCGGTGACCCTTAAAATGCAATAACACTTTTACCACAAATCTGCCATATGGTAGCACAGATGGTTTGAGAGTAACTAGGAGAGAAAGGAATTCTGTTGAGTCACTTGTTGTGAATTTAAAAAAATAAAAAAATAAATTCTACTTTACAAAATGATATTCTAAGCTAGTAAAAGCTGTTTATCACAAACTCTTCCAAATGTTTTGTCTCTTAGATGTTAGACAGAAGATTAAAGTATCAAATTGCACATCGGATACATAGTGGGGTTTACAGGCAGCCAGACAAATTTCTTAGATCCTGCCTGCCACGTGACATCTTGAACAAAACTAACAAGAATTCCCTGATGTTTGCAGTGAAGGAAGCTTGTGAATGTGAATGTCGAAACTGATACAAGTAATTGACACTTTGATCCTGATGGAAATATTTCAGAAGCTCAATGGATTGCCATGAAAACAGAGGATAAATCCTGCCGACTCTGATGATTGACTGCACATGAGTTTCTCCCTTTCAGCCATCAAAAGGGTGACATGTTTTGTACCTTTACAAAATTCTTAATTTACACTTAGTCATTTGGCGCACACTTTTATCCAAACAACCCAAAAAATTAGGAAAAACATTCAAGTTTCAGTAGAGTAAGAAGCCCTAACATAGATTAAATCTATTTAAATGCCAGAATAAAAGTAGAACAGAAGAGCAAAGTTGTTACATGTTGGGTTGTTTGATGTGATAGGAGAGAAAGTAATCTGGGAGGAGATGAGTCTTCAAGACATTCTGCTCCGAAAGCAATTTGTAGTTTGTTCCACAATCAGGAGACCACAGATGGAGTCTGGATTGAGACTGCCTTGTGCACAGGGATGGCTGTGCTAGACGTTCCTGAGAGGAATGCAGTGGTTGATAAGGAGCATAAGCCTGAATGAGTTCAGATAGCTGGGTGCAAGCATTGAAGTCATTGTGTTAGCAAGCAATAGGGGTTGTATTTCAATTTGGTCAGCTGTGGGTTGCCAGAGGAGTATGATGAGTAGTGGAGTGGCATGCACCCTTGATGCTGATCAAATACCAGACACACTTCCACTTTCTGGACCATTAGCAAGCATTTTACTGTGAATACTTGGAGACCTAGCTAAAGAGCTTTACAGTTGTTAATGCAGGAGATCCAGGAGTTGGGTGCCATACTGGGTCAGATACAGTCAGATTTTTTTTTTATGTTGCAAAGTGCAAAGCTGCACAACCGAGATTCAGATGCAACATGGTCAAAGTAGGACATCAGCTTATCAGTCAGGATACTCTGGTTTTTAATATTGTAGTTGGTATCTTGCATTGCAGACAGATTAGCTGGGATTAACTTGGGCAAAATATTGAGTCTAGATCCATTAGCCACACTGTCGTTGAACCTCTGGGATCAGATCACCCTGTCTTCTTGTTAAAGATATTCTCTTTTATTTGCTTTAAACTAGGGTTGTTCCAGTCATTACAGTCTGGGTTGGAGTGACATTAAGCACTTGGTGCATGAGAGTGAGTGACAATTAGTGTTTTTATAGAAAAAAAAACATTTCAATGTGAGGACTTATTTTCTCTCGAGTTCCATCCCTGTAGTCTCCTCTGCTATTTACATTGAGTGAGGAAAACATGAAAATGGAAAAAAAAAAAAAAAAGTGTACCATTTTCCCAAAACCCTGCTGTTCAGTGGTGCAGCCACTGAGCAGGAGAGAATACATTCCGCATCCTAAAAGTCAGGGGAGCCTTCATCCTCCTCATCTTCCTCCTCCTCATTCTCCTTGCAGACAGCACGGAAGGTCTGTTTCCATGACAACGAGAGAATTAAAGGCGAAGGAGCACCATCCCAAAACGACACATAGGATTTAGGGGCTAGTGTGAGGATAAATCATTGCTGGTGAATGAGAGAGAACGGATTGGATTTTCTTGATTTGAAAAACACATAAAATTGCCACAGTGACGGATTACCTTTGTCAGCTCGTTGTTTACTTACTGTTGCAAAGAGGGGCATGATCAATAACACACCGAATCAATCACTGCGAAGGGGAACATTTTTGATAACATAGTCTTTATTCTTAAACAATCACTAACTTCATTCGGAATTTTATTATCAATGCATATTTTTGTCATCTCACAATTCATAATGCATATATGAGTGTGTTCCAATGCAGTGAAATCATCTGCAAACATAAAAAAATATCAAATTATATTCAGTATCTCATACCACCAAGGCCTTCAATCACCCTATCATACATCAACAAATCCATGAAAAAGTGCTTTACTTTTCAGTTTTCTCACGTCAGCTATTTTTTTCCTTTACCTTTTCTTCCTTCGTTCATTTCTGATTTTTTTTTTTTCATTCTGCTGTCAGTTAACAATGTACACATTCAATTTCATGCATTTCTTTATGTCCACGTGAATCTCATTTTCACCCCTTTACACCTCTGTAAAAAGATATTTGTATGCTGGTCTTGCCTGTTGACTTTCAGTGTCACATCTAATATAATGTATGTATCACTGTAATGCAGACGGTGATGTGGAAGTTTAAACTATTCTACCACTGCCTCTTGCAGGTAACTTGCATCAGCTGTGGACCTGGATTCCAGGTGAAAGACCCTCCCAGATCCATGGTGATATATCACTGCTGTTTGCTCTGTGCAACTGAATGTGTGCTATTAACTGTATATACCACCAACCTAGCAAATGTTTCCAAACAGATAAACAGTAGGAGAGATGTATTCAGACTGATCACTAAAATACTCATCAAAATATTGCATATAAAAGTTTTGGACCTACTCTCCCCAAATTCAAAAGATTTTCTTTAAATTAGATCTCCCCTTGAAACCAAACTCACATCAACTTTTACAGTCATGCGATGATCATGCTTCGTCACGCCGTCTTCCGTTTCCAGCTTTCCTAACCTGGCTAGAGTTAGCTGTGTGTCCTCAGACCAGTCCTCAAACATTAGCCTTTGTGCAACAAGCGCTGGACGATGGGCGGCTATCCTTTAAGCCTGGCCCCATTCACAGAACAAGTATGGAACTTCCTGAGTTAGACAAACTAATGGGGGATTAGGAATGAGCACGGCAGCCTACACAGCGTATGAGGTGTACCACTCAATTCACTTGTTTAAACAGCCCTGTCAGTATGTTGATTTATGAAAGCTCTCCCCCACAATGCAGCAAATGGCTCATTTCATGGGTCACAAAAAAACAGTGGGGTGGAAACTGTGTGCCATCTCGGAAAACCAAAGCTCACACCCTCCTCGAACCTGACTAAATCTGGATGAACTGGATCCTCAATGAAACCCTCTGCTTCCGTGATGATGGGAAAGTCAGAATGATTGTGACCTCGTGCTGAAAACATCAATATGTCAGGTCAACGATTTGTTAAACAGTCAGACACCCTGTCCACCAATGTTGAAAATTCTTGAATGATTTCACAATAAAAAGCAACACGTATGGAAGAACTTGAAAATTCATCAACGCAACTCTTCTCTGCCAAGCCTGCCAAAGCATTTTCCATCTCCTTCTTGTCCTTAGGTAAAACAGTACAAGTCATAAATCGTTTCCCGATTTGTCCATATAGTTCATGAGCGGGAAAACTGTTATAGGTTTACAACTCGAGGTTTGTTGTTACAGCTAACAGCAGAGACACAGGATCTGTGTTTCTTGAGGTGCAAATGCAATGTCAACATTTTAGCTGTGGCTCATAGTGCTGATGCTGGTCATTTAACTCCTTTCAGCTTTAGGAGAGAATCCTATTCTCTGTCATTTTGACATCACTTTGCTTATAATCTAATAATCTTTGTTAAAGTCATATTGAAACTATATCAAAACACATTTCCTTTTATTCTGACATTTACTTACTTATACAACTTTCTTAGTCAGTCTTTTCAACAAACAACAATTACAGTGATGTGTTGTCAGCTTACTATAAGTATTATTCAGAGACATACAATGTCACCCTCTATTATATTGCTTGTATCAGTGTTGTTCTGACTTACAGTACACACCTGAGTAAACTACATCTCCCCCAAAGCACTCTGGAGTCCGACACAGAGAACTATCAATACTTCCGGTCATACCCTCACACTAGAGTGTGATAGTGCATTCAAGATAAAACGGTGAAAGAACAAAAAAAAACAAATCGGGGGTAATTAAAGAGAGACTCTGTGTCAAAAACAAAACTGAGCCAGAATTACTATGACAGTACCTGTGATGATATGCTCAGCAGATTAGTAATAGTGGCTGTAATGACAGTGGTATAGTTATTACTGACAACAATAAAACCATAAAGCATCTGAGAGTGCAATAGCATTTAGGAAAAATAATTGTATGAAACTCGAACATGTATTAAAGCTTGTGTTTCACAGCATAAATTGGAAATGACATATTTCTATTTGAGGGGAGACAACCATTTCTTTGTTTGTTTATCACAGCTTTTTCTCTTTTTTTTTTTGCATAAAATGTTGGTCAAGTCCTGATTGAAAATGATATTCTTTTGATATACATATATATAGCTATCTATATAGATAGATATATATACCTCTCTGGTTTCATAGTAATTTGTCTAAAAGGTTTTCACAGGCAAGAGTTCAGTTTTTGTTTTGTTGTCTCAGTTGTACAGTAGTAGCTCCTCGTCATTGTCGCAACATCCTTCTTTTATTAAGAGGGTACAGTGGTGCGTATTGTTGAGAGGGGGGGGTGGGGTGAAGTTTTCTCTGGCCCCTTCCCCTGAGTCAGGATGAGGCCCCTCCCCCCTGCTGGAAGCCCCTCTCCCCGGGGCTATGTGGAGTCCTGATTGACAGCTTTTCCTCCATTCATGGTGGGGGTCCCTGAGCTCTTCCTGGAGCGGTGCTTGTCCTCTATCTCATGCATTGATGGCTCCCTGTACATACAAACTGTGGCAGAGATGTAAAGAGAGGCAAAGAGAAGGAGGGAAAGAAGAGGGAAGGACAAAGATAGGAGGTGCTCAGAAAGGGGGACAATGGAGAGTAGATTGAAGAGATGGGTGTGCAGACAGACAAGGTCAGGTGTGAGGCTGGGACAATTATACCAGGCTGAGAGGTATAAGACAAGAGAATGAGGGCTACATCAGCACTTTTCCCCCCCATCACACTGCTTGTCATGCTTTTTATAAAACTGATCTCACCATTAACATGAACAGGTGACATTCAATAAAAAAAACCTGTATCCAAAACAGCTAGATGGACGCAAAAAATGACTGCCGTGATGTTCCCTTTGATAGTTAAACTGGGCGGTTTTGATAAACAGAGTAAATTCTGAGCTCACTCTAATGCTGCACAATGTGATGAGCTTTAACGAAGCACTCCAGACATTTATAGTGGTGCTTGAAAGGTAATGAATTCTATAATTTCCTGTATTTCTTCAAAAATAAGACTAAAAGTTTGACCAGACAGCAGACTGAAAGAACTGTAGCCCATTACTCTGTGCAGAACAGCTTTAACTCTGCAATGTTAGCAGTTTTCCTCACATGAATTATTCCTCTCTGGTTCTTACAATATAATTCTAATCAATTAAGGTCAGAACTTTGACTTGGCCATTCCAAAATGTTAAGTTCATCCTTCTTTTACCATTATTTGGCATCACAATCTGCATGTTTAAGGTCATGTTTAATGCATTGATTAAATTTCTCATGGGAGTCAGTTCACAGACACATTTTAATATAGACTTTGTTGGTATTGTTTAGAATTAATTGTCCCAGCAACTTTGGCAAGCTATCTAGATCCCAGATACAGCAAAACGGGTCCGAATTGTGATTCTACAGCATCACCACTATATTTCATAGATGGGTGCATCAGAAACTAAACCGAAATTCATTCCCAGAAACAAAATTAAGATAGAATTTCCATAAAAGGAACTGGAATGATGATAGTATAGATAAGGAATGATAGTTATAAAGACATAGGTATATGTAACGTTTACTACAATGAAACCTATAAGAGAGTGCAAAGTGTTCTTTTTCCAAATATAAAGGTTCTCATTGAAACCGAGAAATTTTGATCTCATCAGTAATGTTCTTGTAGTGCTATAGTGCTCTAGTTCTATAGTCAATTCTTAAACAATTACGGTCACATTTAAAGTTCCTTTCCTTTTGGGGAGGGTAAATATTTTCTTAAACTTCCTCAGTTTGCAAAAAACCTGCCTGACCTTGGCTTATTGGAGAGTAAACCCTTTTAAGATGCTTTTTTTTTTTTTTTTTTTTTTTTTTAGTTTTTCCATCTAAATAAATCCCTTTTTTTAATTTTTGAGCTCCGCAGAAATCCGTTTTGTTTGTCATACATTTCCCCAATTTTGTGTGCCAAGGATCAGATTTAGACTGATCTTTGTGCAAAAGAAAAAAAAAATAAATAGGCAATCATATCATAGGAAACAGCTGACTCAAACAGAAGAAAACTGAATTATTGTTCTCAATGAATAAGTTACCAAGTAATATATTCTTCCATAATCCTATTAATACGGTTAACCTGCTCTCTCTCTCACTTTGCAGATTGTGTGCTAATTTCACAATGCTTTTTGTCAAGTATATGCAGAAAGATTGGAAAAAAGTTCAAAAACATTTCAGCCCTTTCATAAAGCTGGAAGACTAACAAGAGGCACATTTCTTAAAGAATAGCTACAATCGTAAACAACAGATGCGAAGATATCCATATCATACACCATATCACCATGAAATGGAGGTATAATTGACAATGAAGTACATGCGTAATCAAATGAAGGAAAATCACTTAAAAGCTGCTTCAAAAGATTTTTCAACAAACTTTCTCATACCTTCAATGGGCCGGGGCACAAAGTGCGATGAGGGTTTCGTCTTCTTGACTCGATTGCCCTTCATGACTTGTCCCTCCTTGGTGAGGCCAAGGAACCAGGCTCGGCCTGACTCTTGCTGCCGGTACACAGTGGACGAGTAGATCACATAGTAGTTTTCAAATACTGACTCCTTGAATTTACACTCTGGCGTGAACATCTCCTGCAAAAAGATTGAGTGAAGGACATAGATGCAAAAATTAGGGAATGCACAGAGAAAAAAATACTTCTTATACTGAAAATGTACTCGCATCAAACTCAATACCAATGCCACAAGCAAAAATAAATAGTAAACACAAGAGACAGGAGACTCTGATTAAGAAAAATGGTCTGTTTCACTGCCAAAATTGCCGCTCAAAAGCAGCATGTGAACATTGCCAAGGTCAGCTGACATACTGCATTTATGTGTTCAAAAACACACACACACATATTAACACAAAATCGAGGTAATAAGAATTATAGTGTTATTAGAATAGCAGGGAATGGTGGAAGATTTTTATCTCACAGCTGCAATATCAAATCAGTAAGTCAAGGAGAAAGTCGAGAGGACAGAAAAGTGGAGAGAAATGACAGGGAAATGGATAGTACTTAGTATTGGACACACAGTTGGGACTGAATGTGGTGCCAGATCATGGCCATGGGCATCGAGTGAGAGGAAACTAATGCATCCCAGATCTGAGCACCAGTAATTTGTGTAATTTATATAACTTTAATTAGTATAATGGTGGCACTGTGTTTAAAATAGGCCGCAAAATGTATACCTTTACTTTTCCCAAACAAAACCTCTATCTACTGAGCCAAGTGTGCTGATTAACGTATGCTGACAAGAAGGATGCCAGTCATCACCTTTACTTCTTGTCCCCGCTTGCCTCATTGTCCCAATGCTTCCTCAATGCAAACAAGGCTCGGTTTAAGGGAGGGCAAGTCGTGCATGCCCATAATAAATGCAGTTATCCACAACAGCTGGTTTAGACGATGTTGGACCGTCTCACTTTTGGCAGAGTTGTACTAAGTGTGTGTGTGTGTGTGTTTGAGCTGTATTTCATTTATTAATATCTCCTCCAGGGCTCTGTGCCCTTTTAAGGTTGTCTATTTGACTGACAGCCCAATTCTGCTTCCTGCTGGAGGTGACTGTTTTCGAACGTGTGTGAAGGTGTAGGTGTGATCCAGGAATTACTCGTGTTACGGGGCCCAAAATCTGTTTACCCAGTTACATTAATAGGCCTACACATATGTCCCCATCATAAAGCATTAAACTTGCTTCAGGTTACCCTGATAAAGACACACACCAAAACATGTTTGTATATCCACAAATTAATAGAATGCTTACATTTATGACCAGAGTGTCTCTCATTTTAATATAAATCAATGCAATATTTAATCTGATTAAAAAAAAATATACAAAAATATCAAAAGGTTGCTATGGGAATCTCGTTAACCAGCTCTGGGTTAAATGGAGATCTTTGGATACGGTTTTATTTAGACATTTCGATGGAAAGACAAAAATCACTGTTCTGGCCGGAGCATTAATGCCACTTCAGATATTATCTTTTATGATTCTAACATTATACTTTCCATTCATGCACACATCATGAGCTTGTGTCAGTGTAAACAGGAAGCAGACACATGGTTGCTTAGTTGTAGGAAGAGATGTAATGGCAAAAAAGTAAGACCAGAGATTTGCGTGCTTGGACCAGTGATGAAATGGATGTGAAGACAGCGGCACATGAGTATTTGAAGGTCATGGCAGTGGAAAACATAGACTGTTACAGACACCTGCTGATTCAAAAAACCTAATTACAAAACAAAGGAGGGTGCCTGTGTTATCGTCTCCAGCAGGATTTCCAAAATTACAGGGCTTTTAAAATGCAAAGGCAGTGTAAGAGTTGCAGAAATATGAGCAAATATCAACCTTTATAATACAGGTGAAATGACCTACATTATGATAA
Source organism: Odontesthes bonariensis (assembly GCF_027942865.1). NCBI lineage: Eukaryota > Metazoa > Chordata > Actinopteri > Atheriniformes > Atherinopsidae > Odontesthes > Odontesthes bonariensis. The sequence goes on along the minus strand of NC_134519.1, from coordinate 20,918,909 downwards.
AACAACTCTAAAAAACAGGCAGTGCTAATTCTATTTTTTTTTTTTTTTTTTTTTTAGGGGAACAAACACAAAAAGTTGTAAAACAATGAAATAGACTGTACAACCACGGCACTTATGTCAAATGTCTGCTGTGGGACACTGAACAGAAAAAAAACCATAAATAAATATAACAAAGCATTTACTTTTCACTGCATGCCTGAGTCCAGCTAAATGAGTCACAGCTTGTATGTCAGGTCATTTACAAGGCACAGCAGTGCTTAGCAGGCTGGGTAAAGGACTTGGGAAGGTGAGGTCACATGGTCAGAGGTGTGGAAACGTCTCACTGGTCAGCAGGAGGGAGGAAGAGCTCTGTGGAGAGCTGGTGGCTATGTTTATCTGGGCCTGCTGACACGCTGTCAAATAGCAGATATCTCGCTCGCCGTTGGGGCACAAGGGGTCACGTTGTGCCTGTCTGGGTGTGTGTGTGTGTGTGTTGGTGTGTGAACATATGTGTTAGCGTGGTTAGGGGTCGGACACTGATACATTACAAACCACTAGTCTTTGTCCCTTATTTATTATCCTTTTGGAGCTCAAATCAGGCTGAGCACAAACACATGCACACTCATTGGTACCATTGTATCCTTCTGACTCGCTCCAAATTTCTCCACAAGGACAAAGCTTGCGAGTGCTTATAAAAAGGATTGCAGGAGTTCAGAAATCACCCTGACCATGGGCTTGGGAATGATAGGTGTGGAGTGTAAGTGACCTTAAAGTCTTTGACAAAGTATTGCATTTGTGGATGACTGAGAAGAAATATGAGGTGAAGAGAGGAGGTCGGTGTGTCTTGCGATTAATGACATACTTAATGGATGTGAACCACAGAACCACACAGAGGAGGAAAAGCGCTGAACTACGCAATGGTGCACATATAGATGTGTGTTCAAACTTTTTGCAATGCACATGTGGTTACACATCAAAATGCACAGCTACAAGTTTGCTCTGCTACTCTCTCTGTGCTAGGAATATACAATCAAATATCTGCCATTAAAAAATGATCTGCAGTGATTCAAAAGAGAGAAACAAATGACTTGTTAGGGATGCTAAACCAATAATTTACCCCAAAAACCATTATCCTCCTCCAGAGAAGGAGTGCCCCGTTTGTAGTCCAGGCTTTTGCTCCTCAATCTTTCACTACATCGCCTTGAAATCTTTTTAACATAATGTCTGTCTGGTGGTAACTTAACACAAATACTAAGAGTTAACACTGCTCCATTTTGATTCAATGAGCTACCTAGTTAGGGCAAACTGGGTCTTTAGAGGGTAACAAGAAATGTTAAGGTACGAGCCTCTGTTCCAGTCTACATTCTCTAGAGGAATGTTACAGATTTTCCTCAAAAATATGCCGACTGCCAAATAGACTACCTTCCTTTACATGTTTGAGGAGTCGCCAATGCCTTTCAATGGGCTCCAAAAATGCTTTTTTGTTTCCTTCTGGAAACAATGGCCACTTTTCCACAAAGACCATCCATCCATCCATCCATTGTGGAATATACAGCTTTAAGTGGTCCAATGGACAGACACGGAAATATCTCCCGTGGATCTTTGTAGAGTCTGCATGGTTATCTATGGGCTCTTTGTTACATCTCTGATCAATCCCATTTTCATCTGGTGCACAAGCTTTGGTGGTTTGCCCTTCCGTCACATTTTTGTTGAGGTGCCTCATTCCTTTCAACTCAAAAGTTGAGTGAATGGTTCTCTGAGGAACAAGCAAAGTTAGAATTTTGCTGTGTAACGTAGCCATAATTTGTACTCATTTTATCCAGAATTTTGACCTGTTTAGAGTGTACATTAGTCTTCATTGTGGTGTTCCCTTGGTGGTGCCCCTCGCCAAGTGTTGGACACGCTGAGGCCTTTCACAACAGGTGCATAATTGGACTTAATTTGACTACATTTGTGATTTCTGATTAAAACTGGCAGCACTAGATCTTAGTTTGTGCCATCTCTCTGGTGGAACAGCGTTAAATCATCAGCCGGCAAATTTTGTCACCACGTGCAAGCGCATGAGTTATTGTGCGTCTGCTTAAGATAAACAAAATGGGGACTTTCTCATAGAAGAGCAGCTCCAAAGCACCACTAGAGCTCAAAATATTCCACAGGGAAGTCCCTGTAAAGCTGCTCTACTTATTTTTACAAGAGCTGCCCCTTTGGCAGAATGTGTGTCATCTTTTTCACAGGATTACAAGTTTATCAATTCCATTTTTGAAGTTGCTACAAAATGTCAATCAAAACAAAACAAATTCCCTGGCGATTTTGTGCATTCAAGCAGATGTGAGTCAGGCGATTTGGCCGTTGATACCTGTGTTGGGGACAGGTGCTGGGTATGAGTATAAGTGCGAAATGAAACACAAAGTGGAAGAACAATATGTAATGGATGTGAAACTGTGTCGCCAGAAGAAGTGAAATGAACGTATCCTGAATCTAAATCAGCTACTTGCTCCATCTGAAAAGGGAGGCAGTTTTCCTACTCTGCATAAAGGAGCTGCTGACAAAAATCCTCCCTCTGACTTAGGATAAAGATGTGGAGGATATGGGGACTACCTAATTTCCAATTTGGGCCTTAACCAGCAGTCCATCCTGGATTCGGTCTCTGTGACAATCTTAGGCCTGCCCAGTGAGCTCACCATTATTCCGAAAAAGATTCAGGTCAGTGATTGTCTAGACATTACTTAGACTGAGAGTCTTGCTTGATCACTTATTATACACCCGCCTCTAATTATCTTTCTCTCCGTCTCACTCTGAAATTTTGTTCTGTTCTTGCTCTCTTTCAAAAAGGGCATTGGTGATCAGTGGCTGAAATGAAATCCCAAATATGCTAAGACTCTAATAGTCTTACAGGAAATAGTTACTTTTCTTCATGCTTTCAACTTTGTATTTTCCTCTCACCCATTAGCTATCATTAGCACAAAATTAACACAGAAATGCAACCACTTGATGTGTATCCACACAAATTACTGACATAGTTGGTCACCGACTGATTACAAGGAGAGCAACAACAAGACCAGAATGTCAGATTTAAAAATGTAATATTTTCCAGTTTCTTTCATTTTGGAGAAGAAACCATTAAGCAATATTAATCATAGTTGCACCCCAAAACACAACATTAACCAACAAATTTTCTTCTAGAGACGGTGAGAGAGCGAGGTATCAAGGAGAAGTTCAGCCACTCACAAATACACGTCATCATTTTTATCACTCAAACTAAATCTAACCCTTAAACACCAATGTCCATGACTCTTCTTCAAGGACTTCCAGTAAGATCAGTATATATATACATAAATACATACACACACACACACACACACACACACACACACACACACACACACACACACACACACACACATTAAAAGCAGTAAGAGCTAGAAAGAGAGATAGAGATAGAGAGATAGATAGATGTGCAGCAGAGGCAATCAGATAAAGCACAGTGGTTACTGCTGTGCAGTAAAGTAGGTCATTTTGTGTGTTATGAATAATAGAAGGGAACTCTTCATTGTAAATGCTCAGCCCCCACGCACTTTATCACTAAACACTCCACATAAGCACTATCACCTGGCCCACCCCACAGCTTCCAATCAGCAACAGCCTCAACAGTGAGTTCTGCACTCACACAAAAAAAGAAGCCAACCAGCAACCAGTATAAACTGCATGCAACCCCTTAGATCAACAGCAATCATAAACTGGCTTCTAAAGATTGGCCAAATATCTGACACTTTACAAGACTGAGAGAAAGGTTCCTCGGAGCTGCAACACAACTTCTAGATAAAGCATGTCACATTCCCTCACTAACCAGACAGCGCAAGGAAGTAGAGAATAGATGGAAAAAGGGGGGGATGACAGAGAGGTAGAAGGATATCCCACAGTAATTGTGTCCCAAGGGGTTGGGGGCTGCGCGTCTTCACTCTGAAATAGTACAAAGACTAAATAAGACAACCAGACAAGCAGTGACAAACTTTATAGTTTGGAGAGGCAAAAGAGAGTAAGAACGAAAAAAAGAGGGGTGCAGAGAAGAATAAAAAGGGAAGATGTTGGTTTTAACGAGAGACATGGGCAAACAATAATAAAAAGTAAATGTAATTGTGAGGAGTGAAAGTGAAGGACTTGCTTTATGGGTGCGATTGCTCTACGAGAGCTCTCGTAAAAGTGTGAATAAAGAACAGAAATGCTCCCCTTAACTGTCCTCTTTAAACACACACAAATTAAACAGGTACATAATGGAAATTACAGAAAAAAAGGGGGGGGGGGGGCACCTGTGCTTTCATTCAATTGTTTGCAGGATAATTTAGACTTTTTATGAGCATTGTGCACCTCTCCATGGTTTATAAGTCTCTAAGTGATCCACTCATACTTCCCATTTGAGATACTGCACCTCCTCTTCATGGCCAGAGAGTGCATTCAATTTGTGGCTTAAATTAAAATGGTCTTTCTCGCGTTACCTCACAAACATCTTCCCCCTCTTAAAAGGTCAAAATTTTCCCCCTTCACCCATAAAAATATGGTTACATTCGATAGGCTGAAAGCTGCCATTTGACACAGAGGTACTCAATCACTTGTAATTAATAATAATCATGGACTCTGACAGGAATGATGATTTCTTAAAGGGATGGTTATGAATGAGGGTCATACAGTATCACTAACTTCAACAGTCAATTTGATAAATGAAAAGACCTCTCTGAGCGTGATTAAACTTTAATTAGGTTTGGATGGGTGGGGTTTTATTATAGACCTCATAGCTGGGCTATGAATCGTGCACCTGTTTATGAACCTTTAGTTATGAATGAATCCATGTACTTGGAAGAGTCATAACAGCATTTACTATACATTACCCTCCATCTGCCAAATTATTCTCAAGCAAAAGTTATCCGATATATATCACAGTGCTCTCACTGTATCCTTCTAGTATTTATGAGTAGAAAAAGTTTGATGGACAGTTTGTAAAGTCAACTTCTTGCCGGCTGACTGGCAGTAAGACAGCCTTCAGCAGAGGTATGTGGGCAATGTAGCTCTTCCATCTTCTTCTCTCCACAGTAACTCTACCTTCAACTGGATTAAGAATCATGACACATGAGGTTATATAACCATGGCACCTACGATATTTTCTTGCCTCTATACCTTTGTCTATGTCCCCGACCCATTTCTCACGCTCTTCATTTGCAGCTAATTTTACTCTGATGTGTCCATCCGCAATGGACATATATGGCCTTTCTCCACCTGACATCCACAACCAGGTCCACCTACATTTGCGCACACTCCACCCACACTGGCCTATATGCTTATAGCTCTTAAATGATTAAAGACTCCAGAGTTCTTCACCTCAAAGAGAATTTCTGATAATGTGTTGGGTGATGATTATTTTTCTCCAAGGCTGGTGCTGGTCTGTTGTTGTCATTAAGCAGTTTTCTAATCTGAACAAAGAAGGCACACAACGTAGATTGTATTCATTTAAGGATATTTTTGGAGTGCAGCAGGAATCCTGAAAAGAAAGTATGGTTTGAAAAAGCACAATTAAATTCATGTGAACTTTAGTTTATAGCTGCCACAAGATAAGCTTCTGTTGGTAGGGATTTTGAAATCCCTTTTAAAAAGATTTAAGCCCAAAACTTGATGTTAAATCAAATGAAAAACAAGTGCCATGCTGCATCAAAGGCTGTGTGGGGTGGGTGCCGCAGAGCAACACAAAGGCATATCTCAGGAGCTCTTGAACTGAGCAGTGATGAAAGACTTTGAAAGGGCTGAGTGTTTGCTGCAACGGGATTTTAAAACAGACAACAAGCAGAACCAAACAAAACACGTGTAAATCAGGACTTGAGCATGCTTGTGACACAGGTTAGCACACCCCAACAATGTGACTGGAGCCTACCGATCCGTAGAGCATTCCCTCGCCATTCATGCCGATGTAAAATCCACTCTTCACCCCCTGGATGGCCACCACTCTCAGACCCACAGGAATAAGGTTAAACAGGGCTGCAGAGCACAGCGGAGAAAGGCAGACGCAGGGAGGAGAGGGAGAGACAGACAGTTACACAGAGGCAGAAACAAAGAGAGACATCAGGCAGAAAGGACAGAATAGGGCTATTGGCCCTCATTTATCAAGCCGTCGTAGAAAGCATCGTTGATATGAGCGGAGAACTCGTCGTACGCAGAGGTTCAAGTGAGATTTACAGAACATGCGTACCACACCAATCCCATCGTAAGACCGAGCGGCTGTTGATAAATCCGGCGGCTGAAATCCATCGTAATGATCCTAACCACGCCTTCTACAAAAGGCCGCACCTCTAGAATTTGCGACATGGATAGACGAAAGGCGGCAAAGAAACGCTGTCAACAGCGTTGACAGCTGGGACGGCTGTCAACAGCGTTGGTGATGTAAATCGCAGACCGGACGAGTTATGTATTTCCCCCTACTGTGATGGTCAATAAAATGTGATAAACTCCAGATTAAATGAAATCTAAAATTGAACGATGTTTTACTTTTTCTCCAATAAGATCAGGAAGAAGTGGTCCGATATGAAATTTGCCACCAAAGAAGGTCGCACAGCTCTCCGACGTCACAAACAGGGGGGGGGGGGGGGGGGAGAGAGCTCCGATCCAGGTTTGGATTTGAGTGCCTTGGAGGAGAGGGTGGCTGGCCTGATCGGAGCTACGTCTTTTTTCCTTGAATAACAGAATGCTTACCAAAAGTCAGAATCGCTGAATCAGTTCCTCTCTCCTCCTGAGCGCTCTTGGCTGTGCAGGCTGGTGGAAAGAATCTCTGGGTATGGGGTCCTCTGGATGTACATCTGGAAATGGCACTCCGCATGCAATAATAATATTGCATACCTTATCGGGCGTATATAAGGGTTCCCCCCGCAGCCGAGAGACAGATCCACCTGCCCTTTAGGAGCCCTGTACACCTCTCCACAGTGGCAAGCGTACTATGCGCAGTGTTAAACCGCCTCTCCTGTATGGCTAATAAGCCACTCATCATTTTCCCGAAAGAAATCCTGCCGGTCCCGGAACACTCTCTCGCGCCTGATTCGCGCGTTCAGGTCCTCTAACAAAGCCAGTTCTGCCATCGTTTCGCCATTACCGCGCCGCTAGAATCACCTCTTAAATAGGCGGTTGAATAATGAGCCATCACTCTTCCAATTACGGAGTTGTACTTGTTTAATTTTTTTATTTATTTAATTTGCGTTTATGTTTATATTTATGTTGAAGTCAAATAAAACATGGGCCTTCTTTGAAGTGATAAGTCTGTAATTTTAACCTAGGGATTTGTTGCGACTCATGAGGCACGCACTAGTGACGCTGCTGTTTATGTATGCTATTACAGTCACCGCAAGTCAAAATGGAAAAGTGCGTACACGGCCTCAGACCTGTCGTGGCGATTTCATCTTTCCTGCGCTCACGATGGATTTGATAAATGCCAACCTTTGCGCAGAAAAGAACGTACACACGACCTACGCATGTTTTTCGTCTTACGCAAGTTTGATAAATGAGGGCCATTGACTTTTCACTCAACTCTTCTAGACACGACAGTCTCCGATCTGTGCTCTTTGGCTAACTGTCAGCACTAAAGTGAACAGTACAAGGCACTGACAGTGGGAACACTGATGCACCAGACAGTGAAACACTTCTGCAAAAACAGAAATCAGGAACTTTCCAGTGACTGCTAACTTTTAGCGGGACAAAACGTCAGTCAGATAGTGAGCAGTTATATCAACAGAAAGAGTAAAATGTGTCGGTCTTGGGCTCTTTGCACTGGCCACTGGTGTATTTTAGAATGAATTAAATTTTTTTAGTTCTCACGTTTTGAGCCCTCTCTGGTCAAGCCCCGGCATACATTGCTGATCACTTTAGATATCCACATCATTCCTCGCAGTCTGAGGTCAGCTGGTCAAAGACTGCTAGTGGTTCCATTTTCATTTTAAGTCTCGAGGGAACAGGGCTTTTAAAGCAGTGGCCCCCAGACTGTGGAACCCTTTGCTAGTGTCTTTACGCTGCCTTGATTGTGTTGAAAAAGCAGCTAAAGACCCTTCTATGTAGACAGGCTATTAATTAGACAAACGCTTGGTTTTATGTTTTTCTGTCTGTTTGGTTTTATGCTGTATTTGATGTTTGCTCTTATCTCCCCTCTGTCTTATCTCTTATCTCATGTGCTCTTATGTTTTTATGTGTGACTGCTTTTATGCTTTGTTTTTCATTTTATTTTTTGACTATTGTAAAGCACTTTGTGGCTTTTAACCTGTGAAAAGTGGATAAACTTTACTTATTTACTTACTGAGTGACTATGGTTTTGATGAGATTTTAATGAAATTTCACTGAGCTCTACAGACTGAACTGTGGCTTTGACAGGCTTTGGATTGGAGACGGCATGGGGACACTCTCTACCTCCTGCGGACTCCCTGTATTGCTGAAATGATTGATTTGCAAGTGCTATCAGATAAAGCTGGCAGGAAAAAGTGGAGACATGCCAACAATGGTCTGTCCTCTGAGAAGATTCAATTTCACTCAATAAATATTGACATGCTGCTTTTGCTTGCCAATGGTTTCAGCTTGCCCTCAGGCTACGAGAGTGAATGATACACACTGCCCACTCATGTGGGTATATGTATGTCTTTTTTTTTTTTTTAGTTTTTCCTGTTTTCTCAACCTTAATTCTATAAGCATTTCATAGTTGTGGCCTTTGTCTCTCTGAAGATTGTCCGTGTCTGTCAGGTGTGCCATTAACTGTTTATTCTGTCTTGAAAAGTGTAAGACAAATTGAAATTTAAAAAAAAATGGCCATTACACTATTTTAGTTTTAGTTACATGTTATTCCTATTTTAATTTGCCAATCAACAAAAACAAAAAAAGAAAACAATAACTGAACCGACAAGAATTGTCACTCAGCTACCTCTTAAATGTCCAGCTTTTCTATTTCCAGCTCAAGCAGCTGATGGATTGCATAATTATAACCTCACTGACTGCTGTTACAGTTTCTGAAGACTATCTTGACGACGATTTCTCTTCCTTAATAACCTTAATGATAAAAAAAAAAGGGGTAAAAGGGGAGTTAAGAGATTTCTGAGGATTTTCTATTGTCCAGACAAAATGGGTTCAAACACATCAATAAAGCGAAATCCATGAAACTGCAAGTCTTACAGTTGAGCAGTAATTGGCTCGAGCCAAATCCTGCAGGTATGCTAAGGGAAGTACATTTCATGCGAGGACTACTGGAGCAGCAGGAACCCACCAGGAAAGAAAAGAAGAAAAAAAAAAAGTGAGCAAATTTGAAATGTTAAGGACAGGTCTCCAAATCCAGAGAGAAAATCAAATCCCAAGATACATGGTTACAGTGCAAGTTTGTGTGCTTTTATACATATTTATTTATGTCCTCATCTTCCCTTACTCCTCACTGTAAGGAAGCATTTTGCTGTGTTTCTAAATACTACACAATGATTAAAATTCTATTTAAGTACATTGGTCAGAAAGTGAACTGTATAGAATGGATCAAGTTTAATGATACAAACTATTTTGAAAAGACAATCATAAAATATACCCCGATATGATGCAAACCCACCTGAAAAAAATGTTGGAAACCCTGTGTGAATAAAAACCAGAATGCAAAGAGTTGCAAATATCATAAAAAGTATCTTATTCACCACAAAACATACAAAAAATGTCAAATGCTGAAAGTGAGACATTTTACTGTTTTTTGAAAAATATCAGCTAATCTTGAATTTGATAGCAGCAACACATTTAAAAAAAAAAGTTGGGGCAGAGGAAACAAAAGGCTGGAAAAGTATGTGGTACCAAAACGAAACACCTGAAGGCAACTAATCAGGTTAATTGGCAACAGATCAGTAACATGTTTGGGTACCTTGGAGAAGCAGTCTCTCTCACGAAACAAGAGGGGCAGAGGTTCAGCAGTATGCGAAAACTGCATCTGCAAATTGTGGAGCACTTTCAGGATAATGTTCCTCAAAATATAATTGTGAAGACTTAGAATATCCCATCATCTACAGTATATAATATCACCAAAATACTTGAATACTAGAATCTGGTGACATCTCTCTGCAACCTGATATAGACAAAAAACAGTGTTGGATGCCTATGATTTCCAGGCCCTCAGGTGGAATCGCTTTAAAAACAGTCATTAATCTGTCATGGATAAACTGCTTGGACTCACTAACACTTCTAGAAATTATCACCTGGGAACACAGTTCTGTTCACAAATACAGGGAAAAGCTCCAAGAAAAAGCTATTTGTGAACTTGATCCAGAAATGCACTCTTCCTCTCTGGACCAAAGGTCATTCACAATGGACCGAGAAAAAGTGGAAAACTGTGCTGTGGCCAGATTAATTAAAGTTTGAGACCACAGACTACAGAGGGGAACCATCTGGCTTGTTGTCAGTGCTCAGATCAAGAGCCTGCAGCACAGGGGTGTATTAGTGCCATTGGAATTGGCATCGTACACATCCGGAATGGCACAGTCAATGCTGAACGTTATGTAGAGATTTAGAGCAGGAAGATATTTTCAGGGAAGGCCTTGCATGTTTCAGCAAGACAACGCTAAATAGCATACTGCATCTTTTACATAAGTATGGCTTCGTGGTGATAGCAATAGTGGCTTTGTCTCAGTACGGCTGGACTGACCTGCCTGCAGTCCAGATCTTTCATCAATTAAAAATATTTGGCACAAGATGAAACATGAAATACGACAAAGACCCAAGACTGCTTATATTAGACAAGAATGGGACAACATTCCTCTCCCCTACATCCAAAAACTGGTCTCCTCAGTTTCCAGATGTTTACAGACTGTTGTCATAAGAAGAGGAGATATTAGAAATGGTGAACATGTCCATGTCCCAACTTTTTTGACATGTGTTGCTGCATCAAATTCAACCTCAGCTAATATTTTTCATTAAAGAGTACATTTTTCTCATGTTGTTTGATACATTACATCTGTTTTCCATGTTCTATTCTGAATGAAATACCGATTTCTGAGATCATTGCATTCCGTTTTTTAATTTTCCTTTTAACGCAGTTTCATCTGGGGTTTCATCTACTATTATCATTTCCTGTGTCGAAGTTTCGAAGTAAAGATAATATTCCCTGAGTAGCTAAAGATCAATTAATCATTCTAGTGAATAGAGGAGTACAGTAATTTCTTTAATTTCTCCTGTGTTGGTATATTCGGAAAGATCTACAGTATCACAAAATTCATAAAGTAAAAGTAAAATACTGGCTGCAGAAACACCAGTAAATTCTGATTAAATAGGGCATCAATTCATTTCACAGTCTATTAATGTATTTTGAATTACAGCAGCGCTATATCACAGTGGAACAAGTGTAGTAATTTTTCAGCCAAGTTTTGATGTAAGTGAGCTTAAACTGGAATTTTATCTGAAAGACAGAAGATATCCATCATTGTGAAAGCATTTCACCAAAACCATTTTGTGCTGGCTGAAGGATGAAAGCAGGGATGTGTCCTCACTCTCACAACAAAGCTGTACATCCTCACACTCAGTAGGTTTGTATGTCAGTTTGTATAAGTAATGTGTTGTGTAAGGTAACAAAAAAGATGAATAAATCATAGATAGGCTTTGATTTCTTTTAGTGAGTCATAAATACAGGTGAGCTTTAATTAAAACACAGGTCGATTCAAAATATTCGTTTTTACTGCACTCCTTGAGACAGAGTAGTTGAATTTAAAGGGTGGGTCTTCAGTGTATATATATATATATATATATATATATAAAAAAAATAAAAAAGTCTTTAGTTGTTACATCCATCAAAACTCCATCACAAAAAGATGGAGAGTGAATGCCTCATACCACAGTGGTCATTACCAGCTGTATCTTTCTAGAGCCTCAGAGTGTGAAGGTAATTACTGTACCAGTCAGCTGATGTGAAATCAAATGAATTAATGTTCAAATTTGAACATGATTTTCAATAACTCTGGGGACTTTCACAGCAATTGCAGTTAATTAAGCGTAGATCTGTCACCAAGTCACGCGTTCCACTAAAGGTCATCTTTTTTCTGATGCAGGGGCTGAAAGCCTCATCTTTCTATACTTTTATCAAACAGTGATATTTAATTAAAGCATAATTCCTTTATCATTTTAAAAGCATTTCATCTCAAAAGTTATTTTCTAATCCCTTGTGTTCTTCTCTCTGTACTTGTCTGTTCTCACAGAGATTCGGAAAATAATTTAAAAAAAATTTAGCTGTGTGTGCTCCGAGTTCAGGTCGCACTTCCATGCAGGCAGCATCGTGTCCCTCAATCCAATCAGTTCCATTGAGCCACCCCCTGAAAACAAATTACTGTATTATATCTGCTACTGCTAAGGATACTGCAGGTCAAAAGGTGGCGTGGTTCAAGGGTGGGGGTAATCTATTATTCTAATATTCCATCCAGGCAATCAATAGTTCAGTGCACGACCTGCATATCAAATATTCCTCCTCCATTTTTTATTTCTCTTCATCAATCTCCTGTTTTCTCCGTCTCTGCTCAAAACATTTCAAATTTCTCTCTGCTCAACTGCTTATTACTGCTCTCTCTTTGTTTTCCTTTGGACTTTCTCTAAGCTAAGAGAATTATTCATTGGGCACAAACGGAGATGGTGGTATTTTTAGTTTTCTACGGTTGAATTATTCACTGCATTCCTCCATCCCTGGGCCAGCGGGACTGCTTAACCAAAGGATTACCTAGAGGTGGGGAAAACCCTCACATCCAACAAAGAACCCTCACCAGCTATAACCTTAACAACACAATAGGGGCCCCTAAAATGAGAAATGTGCTCCAGTTGCACGGATGAAATGTATTGTGTTGATGTTGCTTCCCCCTTACTTGGTAATCCCGTTACCTTCCCGGTAAGGTATTGTCCTGAAGACCTCTCCTTTGTGCAGTGAATAGGTTTAGCTGATGAGCTATCTCGTCGTAAAATATGAAGTGACATGTGACGGGGAGAGGCCGTTCTTTTCACTGCATGACTGCTACCATCCAGCAGCTTTGGCTCCAGCTTCCTTAAAGATTGGCAGGATGTTTCAGAGAAGAAAGGTCATGATTGGTTTCCTGTCTGGCCTAACTCCACACTGGGAGTGCCATCATTATCGCTTTGATGGCCATTCTGCTCTGACATATATCTCCTCCTTAATGCCTAAAGAGAAATTCTTTCAAAAGCCTGTTTTTTTAGTGTAGAAGACTTTGGGCAGACATAACTGATTTGCTCCTTTTACTGGAGGTGAACAGGGAATGAGAGCATAAAGTTGACTCTACCCGGGAGACCATTTATTCACCGGAGAACCACTATAGGTAGACTGGTGGCGGTATACTGCAGGGTGGTGATCTTTGTGATGAGGCAGCGGGGTTACAGGGGTTTCCGGGAAGAAATGCTGCTGTGATCACATGTGCTTTGGAGCTCTATCAATCAACACAATGTGACAGTTACAATCATGTAGTGTACACAGCAGAACGGGGTTACTTAATAAGGCCCTGGCAGGGATATCAGAATTAATTTCACTAATTTCATACCAGAATCTCCACAAATGTTATACTGTGAAAGGCAGTTTGTTGCATAGATGAGCTAAAAAAGCAAACTATTTTGGTAAGTATTTGACATATTTCCATCCCTACAATTGCATAACCAGATGCAGAAAAGAGGGCATCCATGCCTTGTGGAGTTGGCAGAACGGTTTCTTTTTCAAATTGTGCACAAGTAAACCAAATCAATTTTTGCAAGGGTGTCTTAAACTCATTTTAGAGTTCTTCGCGGTGTCCCAAAGGGTCTGAGTTACATAAGAATTAAAAATGATAACGGGTACAAAAGGTTGTAAAATGTTATATAACCGACTGACTCGCAGACATCAAATGTTTTAAACGGAAAGCCACAGCTTCCATAATGCTCCACTCACTGTTGTCGCTGTTCTCGTCCTTGCTGCCGTCGATGGTTCCATCCGGCTTCATCTGCAGGTAGAAACCCTGCTGGCTGAACAGTCGCGTCACGATGCCTTTCAGCTGTGGCTCTGAAACCCACACACATACCGCACACACATACACACCAACGGTCGGCAAAGCCACAGCCCCATCCCCACCAAGAATATGTCAGAAAAACATGCTCATGATCATAGAAAAAAAAAAGAAAAGAAAAAAAAAGACATTTTCACTGCTATCACACTCAAAGATGCTTCTATCAAAAGCCACTGCTGAAATCATCACAAAGGAGTGTTTCACAAACAGAAAATGGAACGCATAATTAATTACAAGCGCGCAGGTTGACTGTGAAAAATGGAGTGCACCAAGAAGAATCTGAGTCTTACACACAATCGCAAAATTGATGGTATACCACCTAAGAACATTCGCTGCTGGGTTTAATGTCATATACTTGCATCTTTAAAAAAAAAATTGAACCGTGAAACATAAATAGAAACCTATTTATCAATATATTGATATTTTCAAATTCTAAATAACCACGTTTAAAAGCAATTAATCAATCATGTGGCACAATCCAGCCTTCACAGCTGCTCTTATATGAATTAACTTACAGCATCAGATAGCTTAGATTTTTTTTACTCGGATATCAATTTAATGATGAAGGAAGGTTTGTCATAAATCATCTATTGCACGTAATATCATAAAAGGGTAAACGGCTATATGGCTGGCAGGCTTTACAATGAGGATACAACTGAAAATATGAGAATGCTTCTCATACGATTTATCATACCGAATGCAGAAAATTGACGGGTCTTGCATCATTTGGAAACCTTTTGAAAATCACATTCAATGATCACTGACATGACAGTATTTTCTTTATGAGGTATGAAGTGACTGCTTTTTGACGTTCAGTAACATTGCTCCTTTTTCCAGACACATTTTTACAGGTTTTTTCTTCAACCTGACTGGTTCCGTTTGAATTTCTTGGCCTTTAGTAAGCTGACCTAGAGGTTTTTTTTTTGTCTCCTTTTGTACGTTACAATAACCCTAAATTGACCTCAACCTTTGAAAGGTAGGACTTCTGGCTCCGGGCCAGAAAGCTGCTCAAAGAGCTCCATACTTCAAGGGAGCAGGTGGAAACGAGTATTAGCTCAGGGCAAAGAAAGCCTCTCAGCTCCAGGCAATTCCGGGGATATATACAGGTGTAAACAATTCTTATTTAAGAGGAACATGTAGACTCTGTCTATAGGTCTATCTAATATCCAGCGGGTTTATTGATTTGGTGTAAAAGTAGAAGACAGTGTCGGGCAACACCATTAGAGTTAACCAAACTTTGGTAGTGGCTTTTCACGGAGCAGTCGTGTAGGTAAAATCGTATTGATTGCTCAATTTTGAAAGCCGCTTTGAAATCAATTAAATAATTGTCAGTGCTAATAAAAGAAAAGATGGACAAAGAGAATATACAGACAAATATCTCATAAGTCTCTGGGAAAAATGAAACTATGTTGCATGTTTCTTATCTACCATCTGACTGAGGCAACAAATTCAGCATTTAGTCACAATTTCATGAATGATATGGGTACACATTTTGTGCTCAGATAAATGATGTATACGATTGGAATTAAGGGATATGAGTGAGCTGTACTGTCCCCCAAGGTCACAACAAGACTTGGAGGAAACACACCTCATAACAGTCCAGCCAGGCACATAGCATCCCGAATGATTTAGGTAAAATTAATAATTTTCAACCTTGTACCTTGACAAAGAGGACACTTTTAGCTAGAGCTGAATTTGACAGTAATAACAGATTCTTAGCAATTTTTTCTACAAAAGCTTATTTATGTTTCGCGAGGGACCAGTATATGGAGAAGAGAGAAAGACAGAAAGACTAAGCCAATGGTGACCCACAGCGAGAGTGTATTCACGTTTGCTCAGCTGTACATCATTCTGACCATCAATTCCCAACTCACCTAGCCCTGGGTTAGGGCCATCAATTCCTGGGACAGGCCTTTCATCATCCATCATGGGCACGTTGAGGAGAATGTGAGCATGTGTGAGTGTTTATGCGTGTGTGAAAGCACATGGGAGTGTACACATCAGTAAATCACATGTGATAACTACACCTCCATAAATTACAGCAACAGCACGGGCCCCGAGCAAATGCTGACGGCTCATCTGTTCTAGTCATTTAGCAGAGAGCATGTGTGCATGTATATTCATGTGTGTGGTTTTATATGTAGGTAGACACAGACCTGTAGAGGTTATGTCTGTGCATGAAAAAATGTCTTTCAATGACAACAAACTTAAGATCATTCTGTGAGTGTATGGACCATTAGATTCACTTCATACTAATACAAAAGGACAAAAACATTCAAGTACGTTGACAAATGGCATCATGACCATGAAATGGTTTATGATCACCTATTCTGATATAGTGTTTGACAAGGAGAAACACATCATATCAATATACACCAATAAATACTACAATAACAGCCTCTACACTGACACGACAGTACTCAACACATATCTACAGACAAAGAACGAGGAGCGAGGATAAGGACTGATCTGACATTCACTGACAAAGAGAATGAGGCTGAAACAAAATGAGAAGAGGTAGAGAGAGCAACAGACGACTGGCTGTAGGAGAGCTTTAGCTACTATAGGAAAGGGTAAGGGTAAGAAATTAAGCTTAAAAAAAGAAAATCTAAGAAAAAGCCACACAGAAGGAGGGATGAAAGAAGAAGAAAATCAGAAAGGGAGAGGGTCGTCGGCTGTCAGACAGGTGTTTAAGCCCCCGCCCTTCCCCTCCCTCTTCTTTCCTGACCCATACCACCCACCCACCCAGCCCTCCCTCCCTGGCCGTAGGGGTTGTCGACATGGGCGCGAGATGGGGTGGAGACGAGGAGAAACACAGCACACACGGATGGAGGCTGAGCTACTGACCTAGCCTGCAGCCCTTATGGGACACCTGTGGAGGTTTCGAGGGTGCATCTTATGGGGGGTGGAGGATAAAAGGAAAAACAACAGTCTTTTAAACAGGCAGAATTCATAAATTCTCCAGTGTATCGGCTGTTTATAGGCAAATATATGGCAAGGCATCAGCGGAAATGTAAGGATAATCAAAGAGAGGACATATAGCATTTGTTTGCTTCCTTGTCTAAAGCCAGTTGTCCACCGAGAATAATTACCCACCTGCCCAACAATGTCTGGAGCCTAACTGTTTTGTCGTCTGTCTGTCTAGATTCAAGCAGTTTGTGGCCTTTCTGGCATAGAGATTGTATGACGATGCTGCAAGACAACAGGGTCTGTCTGGCGGAGTTTGCTGTCCTCCCAGTCTGCCTTATAAATTGATGTCCTCCTGTCTCCCTTCTCATCAGTGTGTCTGCACAACTCTGAGAGGACCTGGCTGCCATACATCACACAACAGAACTATCTGGATGATGGTGAGGGAGGTGACTTGCACCACTGGGTTGTTATCTGTGCACCAGGATAGAACCAGTGGATTCAAAAGAAGAAGGCTCTACCATGAAGCGCTGTATGAACAGAGCCTACATGTATATCAATACAGCTCTTAATGACAAAGGCTATACCTCCCTTCACTGCAGCAAAGCTCCCTCTCTGCAATAAACATTTACCATTAAAACATTTAATCTGAAAAGAGCTTTGGTGCACTGCGGTGCAATTTATCTCCCCTCAATATTCCAATCTTCATTAATATTGAATTAGACTATTTAAAACAGTTCATTTTAATGTACTCAAGTGTGTATTTGTGTTTAGAGGGGGTAACGGTTTGGGGTGCAGGGGGGCTTAATTTCAGGCTATATAATGTCTGGAGGAAATAAACCTACTTAAGCTTTGGCTGGGAAAGAATAGCATCAATTTTGTTTCAGTTTAACTGATTGCTCTGATCAGTCCCCTGTCATTATGAAAACCAAAAGGAGGGTTGTCACAGCATATAGATTTTTTTACTGTACAGTCCCTGGTCGGTATGGGAGGGTTGTGTCGTGCAGGGGATCGACAGACAACAGGAATACCTACAATAATGGAACAGGTGGATTTTTCGCACCGCGGAGAAAATCTACCTTCTCCCCCGGTTCAGACTGAAGCCCCTGACTGCAGTGTAATGCCTCTGCTGCTCCAAAGAGGGGCGGGGTGCGGTGGGGAGGGGGAAGGGGGCGCTTCCCTACACACACATAACACACATTAGGTTTAAAGAAGAAAAAAAAAATTCTTCTCACTGACCTGGTCGCCGCCGAACTGGTCTTTTCTTGCCGCTGCAGAAACGGACTTTGCTGAAGACCCCCAAGAAATGTCTCTCGCAGAGAGAGCGGGGGTCTTTGCTGGGACTGGGGCGACGTTTCGATGTAGAGACCCGGTCACTGTTGGACTCCCTCGCCTGGCGTTTCTGCCGGATCAGGGAGCTGGCGATCGCGGCCATCTCCCCGAACCGAGTCTGAAATGCGAGTCTAGTTCGGCAGAGGTCGGGTCTTGATGCAGTTTCTTGACGCAAAAAGTATATATATATAAATATACTTATTTATATATATGGGCGTTGATTCTGTGCTGTGGTCCACGAGTGTTTTAACCAAATGTCATCCTGATCACAAAATCCTTCGACTCCCGTGCATCATTGCGCGTCAGGCATCCTCTTGAAGAGACAGTAAAATGTAGCCGATTTCAGCTGCTTCGAGTTTTCCGTTACACTCAGGGCTTGATATCAAAGACCGATCATATTTTGAACATTAATCTACGGGCAAGGCCACAGGGGCCGGAATATCAGTCGTGAAAACATTCAACAGTGTTTATAAGTTGATGCAGCTGCGTTGTCATTGGAGAGCTTCAGGTATTCCAGGTGAACAGCGCCGCGTCTGACGGGCACGATTCCTCATCTGCACAGCAGCCTGTTCTCTGGATTCTTAACGCCTTTGAATAAGTCGCATCAACATAAACCCCAGCATCGGGCTCTTGAGCATGGATGGACAAAAATATCCTAACTTTTTTTTTCTGATTCAAAACGTGTGCTCCGTGCACATCTAACAGTGAGACCGTCCGCTGCTGGTTCAGGATGCGGGACAGGAGCCCAGATATGTTAGTCCAGTCTCTGGTTCCGTCGATGGCACCTAAAAATGCAGTCCTGGAAAATGGAATCGACGGCAAACGCTACTCTGCAAGGATGCTGCAGAGCTGGAATTGAAGCCAGCAGGGAGCGATTCAAGTCTCAAAACGCAACAATTAGTCGAGCCGTGTGCACGCCAGAGTGCTTTTCGTTGTAGCGCACAAATAATAAAGTAGCCTCATTGCCTGTGCGTCCCGAGCGAACGAGAAGGTGTGTTACATCGCCGAGACAGAGTGAACGGTCGCGGTCCACAGCCTTCCCCCTCTCTGTCTCTTTCTCGCTCTCTCCCCCTCTCTCTCCCACATCTCTGCCTCCCCAACTCTTTTAACGCAATCATACGTGATTGAGGTTTGCATTAGGGATTATCTGGGGTCGTACTGGGAAAAAAAAAAAATAAATAAATAAATAAAAATCGATCATTACTGTGATGAAAAGTTGTGAATATAAAAACAGGTAAAACACCAAAATAGAGGGGGTAAATTCTGCGTGTGTGTGTGTTGGGAAGGGGGGGGGGGGGTCGAACGCATGTGAGCTTTAGTCGTTTGATGCATTCTTTTATTTACTGCCAATTATCATTATCATTTACTCAATGATTATGAGGGTGCTGCTTGTTTCATTACCCATTTTTTTTCCTCGAGGAAAATAAATACACGATACATGAATCTGGATACACAGCGAGACATTGTGTTCAATTCTGGAGCTGGTTTAGACCCTTTGGGTCAGAAAAATACCTGCATTTAACTGTTAAGAAGGCACGGTGTGTTAAAAGATCAATCTTAGCCAGCCACGGCTTGGATTCCACAGAATGGCCTTACACTAAAAGCTTATTTCAAAACCTGAATGTGCATTTTAGTATCAAACCCCCTGTCTGCACGTGCAATGAAGGACACATAAAAGATGACCTGCAACAGGTATCAGCAAACAAAAAACATGAATGGAAGAGTGGAGACTGAGGCAGTGTCACAACAAATGAATTGGTGTGAACCGGTACAAATGAGATGGACTAGTGCAACAAAGGCTGCATGAAAATGTTACAAACATGATCAACAGCACGCACTGCAACAATTACATTAAAAGAAAACTGTCTCTAAAACATTTCTTGGTTCATGTGTATGTGAGCCCAGTGCAGCACTATACGAGTAACCTCTGAGTGGGGCCACGTGCAAACCAATTAATTATTTCCACTCTAGCTGCCCCCAACACAAATTCAAAATGCTTCATTACACCCTTATGTATTGCTATACTGTATGGTTTTTTGGTGTACAGATATATACTAAGTGCCCCAGCAAACATCTGTCTGTTTGTATGTCTTTTACTGTAGAACAAAAACTAAATAAGTTGTCGTGCCAAGATGCTTTTGGTTTCATCTGTTATTGCACACAGACTGTGGGAGGAAGAAAACACCAGCAATCAGCAGCACAGAAAATGTCTCTTGTCCCCATGATGAAACACTATGAAACATTTAGAGGCTTTCTCTATGACCTGGTTTGACATTCTCTATCCAAACCAAATCCACGGAGACAGCGGGAGAGGTTCTTTACTGACAGCCACTGTATGGCTTTCTTATGTAAGACTTGAATATAGTGGTTGAGGGGGTTGAATGTGAAGAGCTGGGACCCTGGTTAGTCCTTTGTGTGCTCTTTATGTGTGTGTGTGAGAGAGAGAGAAAGACAGAAGGAGAAAGACAGAGGGCAGAGAAAATTACTGTATTCCCAGAGTGAGATAAACAGACTAAAAATACCAAGTTAGACAGATTCAAATTAAAAATCCAAATTTATCATCTTATCTAGCTTTGCAGCTACTGAAATGTTGGTGTATGGTTGAAAACATCATGACACTGTAGTACAAAGAAATATTAATACAAATTTCTAAAATATAACATCCTATTCCTAAGAATATGCAGGAGTGTGATATACTGTACACTTTTTAGAAGAAAAAAAAGTGAGCATGTAGCGTGGGGTATGAAGGGATTTGCCCAGAAAAGGGAGGGACTTCGTAGTTCATGAGAGCTACAGACATGGACATATTTCATCATCAGGAGAAGAACAAAGAATCCCCCAATGAGTATCTGCTAAGCTTCTTCTTTCTACCAGAAACAATTTATGTTCACCTCATTCCAACAGAGATACGCTTACAAGCTATAAAATACTGTTGTAATGTTTCTTGTCAGGTGTAGAACAGTCATACTGCATCACAACAATTAAATGAAACAGACATGGATCAAAGTCTCAGCATCTGTGTGCTCCTTGCCATCGATGCAACCTACACGAGTAACTTCGTAAAGTCTTTGTGTCTGCTGCCATCATGTGGTTAATAAATGAACTACGAGTCCCCAGAAAGAAAGTCGGGATGTTCCCATTCTGAAGTTTGTCACTTCTGAGTGTCCTTGAGATGCCTCATAGATTTGTTGACTCACAATAGCTGGAGCTCGATTTCAAAGTGTAATGTCTACTCAACTGTCTCACCAAGTACGTGGGAGGTGAAGAGGTCAAATGTGAGAGAATGAAAGCGATTCCGTATCTCACACTGCTCATCAACACACTTCTGCTATAAATCATCAATAAAAGACACAAGTTTCAGCAAATAAAACGTTAAACTTAATCTGTATGGAAAAACTCTTCTTTAAACTGCACTCGATGCAAAGAAAAGACACCTGCATCCCTGATCAATTTTCGTGAGAGCAAGGGACACAAAAAACAGCAATATGTGTGTGTATATCAATCAATCAATCTTTATTTATATAGCGCATTTCATACCACAGGCAACTCAATGTGCTTATCGTATAAAAGCACCTGATGAAACACAAGCTGTCTAAAAAGAAAAAGAAAAAAGATGTTTGATGTTATATTGATGGACTGGCGGCCTGTCCAATTTGTACCCTGCCTCTCGCCCAATGGCAGCTGGGATAGGCTCCAGCCCCTCACCCACAACCCTGATTTGGATTAAGCGGGTATAGAAAATAGATGGGTGGATGTGATATTCATATAAGTCACTAAAAACTGACCAAACAACAATTGTAAAACATTATAGTGAGACATATACCTGCATGTAACCACAGACAAAGATTTGACTTGATTATCTGTGATTTATCTATTGTACTGCCCACTATATAAGTTTGCAGGACCCTCTGTAGCCTTGGCCACTGATTGTCAGTACAATAGGACACAAGGCATAGCCTGGGCTATTTCAATCTGGGTGGCACGGTAAATCCACATGAAAGCATCAATAGAAGTAAATTAATGAAGAAAGAAAGACTTGACTTTTATAACAACTAGTGTGCTTAACTTCTTCTAAGACAGCATGTCTCAGCAACTGGAAATCTTCGGGGTTAACATTAAGAGAAAAAGCCAAGTGCAAATGTAACATTAAAAAGCAAGTGAATTCAAGCCTAATCAAAAACATTGTTCATAAGAAATCGCTCAGAAGTAAACTTGCCATACAACCTGAATTTGAAGAAACAACGCACTCTCTGCTCCAGCTGCTT
Organism: Odontesthes bonariensis; assembly: GCF_027942865.1. Lineage (NCBI taxonomy): Eukaryota > Metazoa > Chordata > Actinopteri > Atheriniformes > Atherinopsidae > Odontesthes > Odontesthes bonariensis. Next base: position 20,896,375 of record NC_134519.1, on the reverse strand, counting down.
TCCTTTCCATGAGCTTTTAATGGCAAAAGTATACATGATCAGTAAATGATGCAGTGAGAATGCTGTACAGAGTACACGTACAAGCCCCTTCCTCCAAAGAGTTAAGCATGTGGGCTTCCTCTTTGTTTTACCAGTGATTTACTCTATTTCAAAGGTGCTCAGGAATGGAAATATTCTTGAATTAACTTGAAATAGTAGCCAGTGACGCCCTTGCCAACAGGACAATCCCCGCTTGAAATTAAAATAAAACAATCAACTCCACTATACGAGTTCACCAAGTTTAAACTTGTCAAGGAGTTGGCAAGTTTGTAAAAGAATCAAAGATAGTTTAAACAAACTCTTTACACAGCTTCATCTCAGACAGCTCTAACTAAATTTGCGCTTTCACACTTTGCACCCATTTCTGTCAACACCGATGAGCTGACTCATAAAGTTTTGATTGAGGTCATAAGGTTCATGTAACAGTGAGCAGAGGCGCAGGATAAGCACTGATAGTACTTTGTATCCGAGTCCTACAGATCCCAGTGTGCATGCTGCTTTTGGTCCAACTCCCTCAGAGAAATCAACTGTGCTTAATGGACTTTCTAATTGTCTGCCCTGAATTTGAGAGCCGAGACGCTGCAAGAGACAAGAGGAGGCAGCAGAATGTGTTGCATTGGTTTTCCAGTAAAATAGAATTCTGTGTTGCGTTGTAAATACTGGATAGTTTCTTTATTCGCTTTGAAGACCGTAGGGTTTTGTCATGAGTGAACAACTGTAGCAATGCAGTCACCCGCTTCAGAGATGACTAGAGGACATGGCAGGGATCTTAGGCTTGGTGCCAAACACTGGTAAGTGATGGTTGTGTACAGGCCTGTGTGTGCATATGGATGTCAGTCAGGTTTTACATCATTAGACGTAGTATGTTTTGTTGTGGACGGGTATAAACTAAGTCCAATTTAAAGAGACTTATTGATTCCCCAGTTACTGACACTTTGTATCAATATACGTATTCAAGTAGCTCAATCAAAATTAAGTTTGACGACTTTCCACAGGGTTTTGTCAGATCAATTTTCTTGAAAATCCACACTAGCATCCAAAGCAATTTAACTGCTCAGGACATATGCTGTTAGGTAACCCTTGTTGAGTTTCTAGTGAGGACTCCTTACACCAAACCGAACCAGTCAATCGGGTTTGATATAAATCTAATCAAAGAAAAGTTTGAGCCTCTGCCCTGGAGTGCGTCTGCTATGGAGCTATCCGTGGTGCTGAACCGCGCTGCTTGTTTGGGGCCCTCATTGAATGCCGCCTCATCTGGCCCCTGAAGTTTAATGACTTGATCTCTGCATTGTCCGTTTTTATTTTTGGCCCGCTTCAGATGCAGCACTGGAACGCGCTCATCCGCCAATACATCTCAATTAGATCAAGCATCCGGAATCCTTTCCTCTCAGGAGCAGTGCGGCTTAATGCTGGCTGCCGGCAGCCATCGGCGGGCTAAGACTGCACACAAAACTCGGGAAAGATGCGAGGAACACAAGGAGAAAGCGCTCTCCACTGCAGAGTCGGAAGGTGTTACTCAAACACTCGAGCGTTTAATGAAACCACTCAACCCCCTCCTACCCTGTGTATAGCCCCTTTCTTTTTCTATCACTCAAAAGAGAAAGCAAAGCAAAGGCAGCTGTGAAGCTATGTTTGTATCTCACCGTCGGGGATAGTGGTCGTCTTCGATCGTTGTCCACAGAAACACTGCAGCATATGCGCTCCTTTCTGGAGGAATGGCCTCAGAATCCTCATTGATTTGGGTTGATGGGAGCCTTCTTCAATCCAAACAATCGGGCAGCGCTATCACAACACAGCAGGGTCAGGCTGCATAGCGTAGCCAGCCAGCCAGCCTCTCTCGGTAGGCTCACAGCAGCCCTCAAAACGCCGGAAGGGCACAGTCTGCAGGACAAATTACGCTAAAACGAGGCATCTTGACTGATCCCCCTCTCCTCTCTTTCTCTAGCCCTGTCTCTTTCTCTGTGTACCCTCTTCTCATCCACCGACGGTCATTCGCGTTCTCGGCACACTCTCCTCTTCCGCCACAGCAGGCAACGCAAGGACGTTACAATGTGCTCTTAATTGTACATTCCCCCCTTCCTCCGCGTCTTTCCCAACAACGGACGTAATAGCAGGAGCAGGAGAGGAGAAGGGAGAGATTGTGGAGAAGGGAGGGAGGAAAGGAGCCTGCACGCCAAAGTTAAACTGCAGGGGTGAGTGGCAGGCCGGCCACCAGTGAGCTAATGCGGAGCTGACAGTTAGGGCGACAAGGTCTGCACAGATGTTGCAGCACGAGAGCCAGTACTTTTTCTTTCTTTCTTTTTTTTTCCTGACTTTTTTTTTTGCCCGAAAATCCATTGGGAACGAGTGAACAACGCAGAGACTACGTCAGCTGCAGCGTAGCTTTAAAGTCAACGATGCTCCTGCTTGATAGTAGCCTACCAGAAAGTTTATTGCTCAGCCACTGCGTTATGAAAGAGTCGCCGGAGGCCACCTCTGTGTCCTTTCTGTCTGCCATGCAATGGCTTCATGAGCGCATTGTCAAGCATCGGTGTAAAAGCAGCATTTCATCGTTATATGCTGGCCGAGACAGAGCTATTTTTGACTGTTTTAATTAGCTGTTGTAATCAAACAGCGAAAAAAATTGAATTACGCACTAAAGACAACAAGTGCAAGAAGTCGCCAGTCCATTGAAACAAATTAATGTTTCCACATAAAAAAAGAGGGGGACACAAATATTTAAGCAGAAATGACGTCAACATCAAAACAGAGCTCAGGCAGAAACCAACTTTGTGTCATAGCACTTTAAATACCGATTGATCGGTGTGAGATCTACGGCTACTGATCAACGCCTACACAGCTTCAGATGGAGCGCTAAGCGAATAATGCACCCCACCGGCAAGCGATGCAGCCATTAAGTTTTAGTAACTTAAGGAATGGCTAAAATTGGCTGCAGAATGCACATGTTGCGTGCTAATTGAAATGTAATTATCTTGGAAAGTGATTTAGAGAGATTATTTCAGTTATGAGTCATGATCCAACAGCCAAGTTTCAAGATCTTTTTATGCATTTTGGCCCAGGATGACCAGCTCTGTTCTCAGATGCAATCCTAAAGCAGGGCAATGTGTCACTTTTGCCACTAGAAGACGCTATAATATAAAACATAGAGTCAGGGACACTGAATATATGACGAAGACCTAGTGGCTGCAAAAGGAGACAAATACAGAGAGTAATTTTACAGTTTTACTCAAAACAGAAAACAATAATTTGTGTGTATACATTATGTATATATATGTGTGTGTGTGTATGCATATGAATAAATAATGTAAACACACATAACATTCCACCACAAGGACAATTAATTAAACCTCACCTAACACCTTGAAAACATGACCCCACCATGCATAATATAGTGTATAGAAAAAAAACACTTCAGGTCAGCAAGTTGCAAATCAGAATAGGTCAGAGAGTGAAGGAGCTGGCATAGGACCCAGAGTCACAGAAATGGGGTTGGTGCTCCCACTACACTGTCCCACTGCAGAGCCAGTCACCAGCGGAAAGGGCCAGAGAGGGCAAGAAAGGAAGATTTAAAAAAAGACTATCACAGAGATCCCGTGGCGGAGCTAACATGCACTTAAATGAGAAAACAACTCAGGCTGTGGAGTTATTTTATTTCATTTTAGCATCGGTTTAAATTAAAAGTAGACGAGCACAGCATAGAACTCAAGATTTGTTAAGTAACCCTTGAGACCAAGAGCAAATACAATAAGCACCAATTTGTTCCGTGTCATTAACAAGGCACGTGTACACAGGTCAGAGGAGTTGAAGCCTTTTCACACTATCCTCTCAGATTCAAAATGTTTAATCAATCAATTCATTATTTCTCCATAAGAAGGTTGTTGGTTTGTTTAATGCACTAAACTACTGCATTTCAACTGTATCCAACCTCAAACTATTAAAACCATCAAATACAAAGGTGGCTGCGTCATTATAAAGCATTGATTAGACACCATTATGAACACATGAATGCCCAAGACATCGTGCATTTTCCATTCAATTTTGTAGAGAAGACAGCCATTCAAATTGTGTTTTTCGTTTTGATATTGCACTCAGCATCAACAAAGTGTTTAAATGAGCAGTGACACAACATAAATTTTATACACCGATGTGAATTTAATTAACATTGATAGAAGAAATATTTTTTTTGAGAATTGAAGAATGACACATTGCTCTAAGGAAATCAGGACCAAAATGAATTGGCAAACTCTTTGATGACATCTACAAATGCAAACTTGTTGGAATAGAGAGTCAAAGACTTATTCAAATTAAAAATGCAAATGACTTAATAGCGCGTGCTACTGCCTCCTGAGAAAATTATACCAATTTTACACGTTATGCTTTAGTAATGGTGTTCTTACATTTCTAACTACTAAAAACAATCTTTAAGAATCTTCTTCACTTTACAGCTAAGAAAAATTATTCTTACCATTTTGGAATCTCTATATTATTACATTGTACACACAACACAAATCAACTGTTAAACTGCATGCATTAATATGAAACTATGCCATATTTAGCCTGCATTTCACAAAAAGACTTCAGTCCGGATGTTCTGAAGGATTTTCCAGTAAAAGAAACACTTAAACAGATCATTGGAGAACATCTAAAAAGATAAAGAGTATTTCTGCAGGAATCCTCAACAATCGAGTGAGCCAATGTTTTTAAAATTGATTCAACTGATCTATAGATATCTGTAAAGTATTTCTCAACCATTCATAAATCCATCAGTTATAGCTTTAAAACACACATGTAAATGAATTTGTATCAAAACGGTCCAAGCATTACATTTAAGTACATTATCCAGTGCCGATAAAGTGTAAAACTAATCCGACTGTAAACTACTGTGTGGATGACTCAGTTCTTTTTGAGTGTCCACACCAGAGCTGCCCACGGTGGGGCATGTTGGCTGAGAAAAACAAATCATTAAAAAAAATATGAAGAGACACACTCTCATCTAATATTTGTATGTGTAAGAGGGTCTTACAGTAGAGAATGTTCTCACTGCGGTTGTGTATACTGTTACATACACTACCTGCATTTCATCATTAAGTTATTTAAGGTACTATAGTTTTGTATATCTAAGTATATTCAGCTAAATTCATATATACTTATATTTCCATTTATCTTTTGGTGGGTTTTTTTAGTTTTTTTTTATGTGATTATTGCGGCGTATAAACTAAAAAACCAATACAAACGCCGCGGCCGGCTAAGACATGGGGTTTTACTACTGAAGACGCGTCACGCAGAACTATTGCACAAATGGTGTTGTTTATTGCTCCATCTCACAAGCTTGTACGTAAAAGACAGACACTTAATTCCTTTTGATGCATTTCACAAGCCGTGCAAGGATGCCTCTGACAGTGCAGTTAATATTATGCTTACGTTTACGGTTACGGTTACGTTTACGTTTACGGTCAACAAAAAGTTTTTCCCCAAGCTCACCCAGCCGCCATGATCCAAGCTCATCCCCTCACAGCTGAGCTCACCTGCTCATTTAAAGGAAAAACACACCCAAAGTGCCACCCACAGACACCGGCGACAGCCTCCTGCTGACATCATGCATGTGCAAACAAAAAATAGAATAATACAAAATAAAACAACTCAAAAATCAATGTATGGCTCCTACAGTGATGCTTGTGCTCTTTTGATGGTTCCAGTTCCTTTCTGGGCAAAATATAATTTACCAGTTGTCTTTCTCTGAACTATACAGTCTAATCCATTGCTGGAAACATCTAATTGCTGTCTGGTTTTGACAAAGTTCCTGTTCGGTAAAAATGATCTGACAGCTGAACTACTGGTTTAGGCTGGGTTTGATTGTCTCCAGCATGTTATGTCCACTTTCACTCTGATGAAGGCGCAGTATGGTTCAAACTGAAGACTGCTATTTTCACAATTACTCACTGAATCAATGAGTGTGCTTAACTCTTCTTTTGTTCTCTGGATGTTTGCTGTATGTGGACGTATCTGCACTTGCCGCTCTGTTTTGGCATCATTCTTGTGTGTTGGTGCAGTGCAGAGTCTTCACAGTTATCTGTATGAGCAACTACATTATTGCAACTCCATCAACTAAGACCACTGTGTAGATGTATTGAAGCAAAGAAGCTGAAGCAAACACAGACCTACCTCATTTTAAAATATTCATCAGGCCCTTTAAACTGTGACAACATATGTGCTTTCTCTCAGAGGCCACGCTGAAACACCCTTCAGAGTTTTCAAATTAGTTTACCACAGCTAAAGAGTCCATAAACATCCACCATTGCTCAACTAAGGCAGCCGATGCACACACAAAGCGGAAGAAGAGGTGCATATCAGTAGAATGGAATAAAATATACACTGTGTGGTAAAACAGTGCAAACAGTAAAATGAAAAAAAAAAATAGAATTTCTTTTTTTTTTTTTTAAAAAGCATGGAACCATTTGCTGAAATTTCAGAAAGCATTCTCATTCTCTTATTCTGCAAGCCTAAAGACAGGCCCGTCCCTAAAAACAGCAGCCCTTCAAAACGGTAATGGTTGCAGCAAGGAGTGCTGCCAAAAATCTTTTGCAAATTGACAAGTGTGCAAACTTGAGGTTTGGGGCTGAGTCTATGTACAATACCACAGCAACAAGATACCCGTCACAGATAACAGACTGCCAAGATGGTATAAAATGTGCAAGCAGCATTTTAAATCGGTCTTTTAGTGACTTTCCCATCCAATTAGCACACATCAATGCATAAACTCAGCTGAATTCCAAAACGCTGAAACATAAGCTCTCTTTATCATGCAAATATAGTAAATGTTAAATCTCAGGACAGGCAAGATAGCAAAGGTGTAGGAGGCCTAAGGTTAAAATTGCTTTTGACATTGCATGACGAAGTAAGATGGGATTCAAAAGGTTGAGGGAGAGAGAGTTGGAAGATGGATGCAAAAGAAATGAATCAGCAGCATGAAATGGGTCTTTTTTTTTTTTTTTATCTGCTCAGAAGGGATATACATAAAGACCCGCTCTGTGAGAACTTCACCAACATAGCTAACAAATACAGAGAAAAATGTGCTTTATGTTAATATGCACAGCATGGTGGGGATTGTAACAAGTAGTGTTTAAGCAACTAAAACGTACAAACACGCACTTTTGCATATAAACTCCAGCCCTCATGGCTGCAGTCACCTATACTGGATCCTGGAGAAATGCATTACTCTTATGATGAACAGCTACACACAACCCCACAACTGTGTGGTGACAAAACACAAAATTAATGTAGGAATAAGCACACAGTTTCCATATTCAAGACAAGGTCTCATCATAGCAAAGCAAGGTCTATTTAAGGTCCTTATTATCGATCACATTATTTGCTAATTTTGTATATGAAACATTTGATCGGACACACACACACACACACACACAAAAAAAAAAAAAAAGACTGATTGCCGGTTTAAGCTGGCATTGTCTCTTTACTGTAGATATAAGCCACATGGCTGATAGATGTAATGTCCCATGTAGATGCTTTTTTTCTAGTTTTAAATATATAGTATGAAAGAGGTACTTTAAAGATGCTATGTCCAACTTAGATGACACAAATCACAATGCGACAATATTGGTTTAATTGAGGCTTTTTATTTCTGTGTACATGTGGCCATGAACTCTGCTGATCCCAAGCTGGGTAAAAGGTGGTGTTTTGTCTAAAGTTTTTAACTGGAAGATGATGCAGGAAAAATGTGAAGTGTACACAAGACAGGGACACTGCTGAGGCTATGGTGTCTGCTTTCTTGTGTTCTGCTACACTGTAGTTTTACAGTAAACTCTGGGTAAAACAGGGCAGGATGAGAGAAGGTTACCCTACTTAAACAAGGGCAGTCATCTCCTTATCCAAACGTGTGCTGAGCAGGTAATGTTCCTGCTTTGTGCCATAACCCCATGCATCTTTAAAACATCTGCAAAACACTGCATCAGAAACCCAACAGGACCCATAATGGCGGGGGGTGGGGGGCTGTAATATCTTAGTGTATGACTCAAAGGCAATATCTAGGCTAGTTTGTTCCAATGCAGCAGACGATGTATTCAATAGCTCTCCGATGTGACATTTACTGAAAGAGTTGAAAAGCTTTGTCAACAATACGCATGCTGATCGCTGGGGCCACACCGCCGCTGCACGGGGAACAGCAGCCCACACTCCCATCTCACCGGCGAAAGTGGAGAGGCAGCATTTTTGTCTAAATCAGCTGACAGCACCGACAGAGTCAAGGGAAGCAGGGTGCAGGGAGACTAAACCGTTTACCCTGCGCAACACTCGGGGAGGGGGGGGGGACGGTAATGCAGGCACAACATTTTCACAGAAGTTGCATTTTGTATGCGGTGCTAATGATTTTCACAACGACGTGGACAGATGCATACAGCCTAATACTAGGACCAGGAAAAGTAAGGGTGCAACACTGGGGAGAGCAAACTAAAGGGAGCAGCGACACAGCAGCAGTATCGCGCTGCACCATTGAAGAATATGGTGATCTGACGGTGGATATTTTTATTTTTTCGTCTCCCACTGCAAGTTTATGTCCTTTATCTTAAAGTGCATAATTTTCTAACGGTTTGTTTTTTTGTTTTTGTTTTTTTAAAAACGTTTTTTTTTTTGCATGCAACTGAACAAAATAAAAATGTTTTCTGGTCCGCAATCTGAGTTAAAATTGAAAAAACGGTGGGAAAACACATTTAAAAAAAAAAAAAAAAGCAATAGCCTCCCTCCACCCCCAAATAATAGCTCTAAACAAACACGAAATAAGCTCATGGTTTATTCATCAACAAGCACGTGGGAGTTTCTTACCGGCGTTTTTATCCCCCATGTCCCAGAGCTTTCCAGAAGTTAGATAAGGTGCAGGTTGAGGTAATGTGGGTCTGTCTGTCGCGCGTGTCCTCTTCTTCAGTCAGGACAGCCGAGCAGAAGGAGGCAAGTTGCTTGTGTCTTGTAATATTTGGCAAAATTATATCCTGCGAGCACCCCTGAGCGACACTATGATGAGCTTTCCAGGGAGCTCGTGCTGGCTTCCCTCGTGGTGGTTCTGAGTAAGGTGGACTGAGGTCTCAGGTAAAGAGTGAGCGAGGGGTGGGACTTGTGTGTGCTCGTGTGTTTTGCAGGGGTGAGCGGCTGCTGGGTGTGCATTTGTGTCTTCATGCAGAATTACTGTAGCAAAACAGATATGGCAACCTTGGCAAATTCTACTTTTTTCGACATAAACTTTTCCACAACTTTTGGAAGTGGAAATTTTTAGAAATGGTGCCTGCTCTGTGCTTTGTCTGATCCAATCTGGCCTCATTTTCTTGGCTTCTAACTTGAACTCGTCAAATTTGAACAGCAACTACACTTTTCATCACCTGAACACTTGATATTCTCAGGTTTACGTTGAGCTACTTAATGGAAAATGTAGTGCTTTAGTACACCCCCTAATGAGAGCATGTTTACAGTGAAACACGCTCCTATCTATGAATTTTGTGCTGGTTGACTTTACATATTTTCTTCTTTTCTTTCAAAATCATTCTCTGCTAAAACTAAAAATATTCTTGTTCATTTTACAGCAAAGCACTCCTTCCGTTCACACTTGCTGACATCATGTACCATGTCGCTCCACCCTGACCAAAGGCATATCACAGTTTGCTTATAGATATCAATGTTTAATGTATGAATCAAATCAATATTATGTCCTGGGCATTTGATGCTATTTTGTTTCTGTTATTTGATAATACTGCAGTGGAATTCAGATTTGTGCTATTTGTGTCGTGCATACACAACAGCTGTACATTCAGACTGAGGTACATGTTCCAGTGTGATGGATTTGTGCAAAATGCGCTCAGGGAGCTTGCTAGTGTTGTGTAATCAAATTTTGTCAGGACAGAAATGAACACAAAAATACGGTCTGTGCATAAAAGTGTGCTCCTCATATTTATTGTAAATGCCCCACTTGTTCTATAGGTTTTTGTCAACCCAAACTAACATGCATGAACACAATTAGTGTTACCCTCTGGGGCTGACATTGTCATGATGTACGCTGTACTCTGTGGTATTCATGGGACAAACAAACATTAGCACTCACTGTCCAATTCATACAGCATGAAATGCTGCAGACAGCTGTCCAAAGAATCATGTGCTGAGCACCGAGTTGCAAAATCTGTGCAGGATAATACAGAGAACAAGTGTGGTATTATCTAACTGGCTCATTGATCAGTGTCTTCGAAACCGCTCTGTCAGCACACTGATGGGACGCCATGACAACAGCTAGAGTTTCCTCTGGTGGTATAAAAAGACCGTGCTGCTGGCATCAGATGTTTTCAGACTTTTGCTGAAATGGAAGCCTCAAGGCCAAATGACGTGCGGCGTCATGTGTCTTTGGATCCACATCTCAGCACAAATGCAAAAGGAGAATGCCAGAGTTGGTTTATTGTTTTCCCTGCGTAGGTACACTCTCAATAGGGTGAATGGTTGTCCTACACAAATGACAAGTTGTTCTGGTTTCAGACGTACTCTCTCGTCACATGGATGAGGCCTTGCCCCCCCCCCCTCCTCCTCCATTGCCGGCACAGGCTGGCGTCGGATAGCTGTGAATCAATGAGAGGGCCTGAAAGAAGACACCTCTGTTCGGTAAAAAAATGAACTGCATTGATCAGAAGGGTCCCACAGAATCAGTTAGAGACGAACGTGTACTGTTTTATTAAAGGCACCACAACATATATTTGATAAACATCAAATAACCTACATCTTTAACTTAATTTCACTGCCCGTCTCCTCTCTTTCTGTTGCTCCATGCGGCCTCTCCACCTCGTCCCTGTCTCACCGCTATCACCGTAGTCTCTCCCTTCCTTCCTCTGCTCTCTACATCCATCCTCCTCCAACAACTCCTCTCCCACATCTCTGTGTCCTCCCCTGCCCCAAACCTGCACCCATAGGATATCATCTGACTTGGCAGTGTGTCCTTGGTCCATACAGTGACAAAGGCATATTGCTCTCCTTTCTTTGTACTCTGTATCTTTGCCCTGAATCTGCAACACCCCCTATTTTCTGTATAACCGTGTGATTTTCTGTTCAGATTTGAAAATGCGATCGTTTTGTAATGTACCAACAGGATGCATTGTCTCTTTGGGTGAAGATGAATTGCTTGTGTTACTTCTCTGAAGCTTTTATTCTTTCCCCGCTCTAGTACAGCCGCCCTCTGAATGAAAATGTGTGGAGCTAAAGCAATAAAGCAAGTGCAGATTTTGCATAGGAGGAGAGCCCTCTGCAGACACTGCAGTGCAGCCTTCTCGCTGCAAATTCTACCTTCTTTACCTATTTCTGGAGTCACAGGCAAGTATGCGAAAAGTTTGTGGAACTTGTCCAAAAGCCAATAGCAACTCTCGGTGCTGTCAATACTGCTTAACTGTTGTCCAAGGGTCCTACCGTCTCTCTTGTTTTTTTGTTTACAAAAGAAAACTTCTGTGTGCTTGCCAACTCTTTTTATGATAGGAGGAACAAATCTAAGAATATTTTGGTATATATTTACTAATATTGAGTGTGTTTTTTCTGTCTGTGTTTTTAGTTTCTCTTTATAGTTTCATTATGGACACCTGGTTTCATTTACCTCAAAAGTACAATGATAGAATAACCTTGATGAAATACCAGCATACCCATGTTAAATACAAAAGCTAACTTCCCTTAACATGTAATTCTAACTACCTGTTATGATGTTTAGCAGTAGCAGTCAGGCGTTTTCTTTACAAAGAAAAATACTTTTTGTGCTCCTGTGTATCAATAAATCAACATAAATAATAACTAAATGCCAGTTGGAATACAGCTATCCTTACTTTTATCATTTATGTCTGTGAATTACTGAAAGAAGCACGAGTTGTTTTTTTAAAACATCTTAATCCATATAACCACAGTATGTCAAATAAATGTACCAAGTGGACTGAAAATAAACCATCTGAAATGAAGTCAAATTAGAATATAAAATAGCACTTACAATAGAAAAAAATTAAGGGATAAAGATAGCTATACAACTACACTGTATGCTACAAACACACCGGATGGCAAACAGGGCATAACAATATAAAATACAGCACAGTAGAGTATGCGAATGCTTTTTCTTTAAACTGTGTATTAGGGGTTAATAATTGTGGAAATTTAGCACAAACAATGGTAAAGCCTTGTGAGGTGCTTCATTGATAAATCGGAGCTTTTAGAAGCGCCTGTGAACGCAGCATTGGCTTCAGTGGGAGGGGCCTCTCTCGCGCAGGAGGTCACAACAATCATGGCGTGGAGAGGATGTGTTATGAAATGGGCCAAAACAGAGTTCGTTAGATCCCAAAACACCCTCTCTCGAAGCTCAAGGTGAGCAAATAAAGCGACGTGTTGGTAGCAGTGGTTGTTTAAATCAGAAACGCGCTGACAGGAAGTGTGTGTGTGCGCCTTTGCCTGCCGTCCAGCAGTGTGAGGTTATCTAACCGTTCCGACTGTCATTGTAAACGAAGCTAAAGTTACCCTTGTTTGGTCCGATTAACGAAAATGACCTGCAGAACCTGTGCAGTCGGTGTTATTTGTCCATTGTTTTAGTGTATTTTTGTTGAAACTAGCTGATGGACACTGCATATGGTGAGCTCTGCTGAATGTGTTGCACACTGAACATGCAGCCAGCATTGCGTGGTGTCAACCATCAGAGCTAACCAGTGTCAGTGGTGCCACTCAGTCACTATTTGATATATTTCATGTGTGAGTTTTACAAAAGAAAACAAAAGGAGCTTGGTCATAGCTGTAGTGTCATGCAATTTTCTGTAATGTCATTAACTGATTATTTAGTCAGAAAAAAACACAACTGGACTGACTAAACTTTTGTTCCCAAAATAAAAATGACTCATTGTTGCCAACTGCTGTGGCTGTGAAGCTTTGTCTCCGTTATACTAAACTAATGTACAGTGAATTATTTAAAGACATTGCACTTTACTTAGACTTTGAACATACTCCTTTCACCTTCTCAATGTACAGAGCAGAGCTTCGGCGCAGCTTGTCCCTCAGTTGTGCAGGTGTCCGTGCGTCTAATGAGTAAAACTGAATCTTTTGACAGACTCAACCACTACAACCAGCAGAGGTGCGGTTTTCGTCGGGAAGCCAAACGGACAGAAACCAAGAAAGAAAATGTCAGCCAAGAAACAAAAGCCTCACCCCCCGACACTGGCACACCAGTGCCCCAACCTCCTCCCAAAGTCCGAAGGCCGGCACTTTTCAGACCGCTGATGTTCACAGTAGGGGTAGGTTCCTTGGGTTTCTTTCTTCAACAATTTAAAAAAAAAAAAAAAAAAAGATTTAATTCATTATTGAAAGTACAGTAAGAATAGATGCAGAATAGACACCAGATTATGGTGCCCCGAGGAGTCAGAGCTGAGTTGATGAAGCGAGATACAAGTTTGGAGACAAGTAGAGGTTGACCGGTCTAGATGCTTGCTAAAACGAGATTAAGGATAGAAGGGTGCTGTTGGCTGTCGTCTGATTCCATGCCAGTTTACAGGCTGCTCCTTCGGTGCGGCGGCCATTCTTCAGTACGAGACCCTAAAGGCGAGAGTTCAGACTGCAAAAGATGGAGAGGAGTTAGAGAAACTAATGATGGTGAGAATTCAACACAGTTGTCGTGGTTTGTGTCTGCCAACGCTGTCGACCTGTGCTGCCAGTTTTAACTGGCAAGCTGCTTCCGACTGCTCACCCAACCGCACTCTGCCACCAGGGCTCCCAGGACATGGCATACTGGCATGACTGGTGGAACCAGCTGTCCAACTTCCAGCGACAGGTTGTCCTCCTGATGTCAGTGGTGGACGACTTCTGGAGCAGCCTCACAGAAGGACAGAAGACTGTCACTGGTAGCTTATTTTGCAGTCTCATTGGATGTTGCTTCAAATCCGACTAATAGTAACATCATTGTTTTCATTCATGTTTTCCAGGAATTATTGCAATAAATATTGCAGTGCTGTGTTGCTGGCGGATCCCGTCAATGCAGAGAAGCATGATAAAATACTTCACATCCAACCCAGCCTCCAGTGAGTATGCCTTATTTCTAAGTTTATTTAGGGGAAATGAGATCATTCTTAGAGAGCGGGAACACAAGGCGAAGCGGGACACTTTCCTACAGTTGGACGTTTTGTAGCTCGATCACCTGGCCATGATCAAATGCTCTTTGTGTTTCCTCTGTGCAAAAGTTTCCGTTGTTTTGTCCCCCCCCCAGAAACACGGTGCCTTCCCATGGTCCTGTCCTCCTTCAGTCACTACTCCATCATCCACATGATGGCCAACATGTATGTCCTATGGACATTCTCCTCTGGAATTGTCTCTCTCTTAGGGAGAGAGCAGTTTCTAGCAGTCTACCTCTCTGCTGGTGAGTTAAATGCAGAACAGGAGCTGAAGTCAATACTATCAATTCTGAATAGAAACGTCTGTATTTTGGAACTGAGCCCATGTAATCCAAATCTATTTTGAAGACCTTTTTTTTCTTGATGATTTCTTTGTGACAGCTCTCAGTAATGCATAACTGTTTACAGTGAAATGTTTAAACCCTTCAGCCCAGAATTTAATCTCCTCTTGTTCTCAGCCGTCAGTGAGCTCCCTTTAACTTCAGCTGTCTAAAGTCCATTCATCTCCAGGGGATTTTAATCCCGTCACCTCAGCTACGTTCAGCATCCCAGTGCAGATGCTTCTATGCTTCCAGAGGGACTGAAATTTCACTTTATTTCCGTTTAGTTACTATGGAGGCATTGTAATAGTCTGAGGTCTTAGTTTATACACATGATTGGTTGTTTTGATTGAGGAAATGTTAATGGGAAACAAGAGGTGGTTAACTTATCTCTTTTTTTATTATTAAACTCTCCTTCTTCATTGTATGTGTTTTTTTTCAGGTGTGATTTCCACTATGGTCAGTTACATGTGTAAAACAGCCACTGGGCGACTCTATCCGTCACTAGGAGCAGTAAGATATTTTCTAACTCTTCAAACATGGTTCCATTATTTCAGTACAGATTGAGACCTGTGAATTGGTTTTATCCACAGTCAGGTGCCGTCATGGCGGTACTCGCCGCAGTCTGCGCAAAGGTACCAGAGGCCAAACTGGGCATAATTCTGCTTCCCATGGTGTCTTTTACAGCGGGAAGTGTAAGTGACGCACGGTTTGTATGCATATCTGTGTTTGTTAATTAGGTAGCGCTGAAGCGTAATCTGAAGACACTGTTGGCTCAGTTATACAGATGATAACATGTCGGCACCCCCGTGCTGTGTTTTTCGCCGCAGGCAAAAGATGTAAATCTGTGCACGAACAAAACGGGCACGTGTTAGAATGAGTGAATGTGTCAGTGTGCATGTCTGTATGCAGGGTAGCGAGACGGTTGCTCTTGGTGCTCTTCAGCGTGACTTTGGGTTTCTGTTGCTGGTTTGTCTTTAGGCTCTGAAAGCACTTGTGGCGATAGATACGGCGGGGCTCATTTTGGGATGGCGGCTGTTCGACCATGCTGCTCACCTCGGCGGAGCCCTCTTTGGAATGTGAGTCCCCAGCTTACTTACTTTCTAAGCACATTGACTGCTCAGTGTTCTACAGCTACAATATGTAATCCCTGTTTTTTTTTTTGTTTGTTTTTTCCACATGATCTTAGCATTTACCTTTGGTCATGTGAAAACTTAAATCTGTGTGACTTAAAGGGATAGTTCGCCTCTTTTGACATGAAGCTGTATGACATCCCATATTAGCAATATCATTTATGAACATTGACTTGCCCCCCGCTGCGTCCTGTGAGCCCAGTTCCGGCCTCGTTTTGGCGTTGACGAAGGTAGTCCGGCTAGTTGGCTGGGGCCACAAAAATAAAGCGTTTTGCTTCTCAAAACAATATGCGTTCAAAAGAGTAATACATTTGCATCACAAAATCGTTCATCCAGAAAAATTCAAACCTCACAATCCCTTGGCGCTATTTTCTCTCTACCTTTGTATCACTGCGCGCTGTGCAGACCGAAGTTCAGACCGAGCAGTAAACACCGTAACAGGTGCAGCTATCGGCAGGTGGCTGCATGCAATGATATGAAGTTAGAGAGAAAATAGCGCCAAGCGATTTGTGAGGTCTGACTTTTCCTGGATGAACGATTTTGTGATGCAGATGTATTACTCTTTTGAATGCATATTGTTTTGAAAAGCAAAACGCTTTATTTTTGCAACCCCAGCCAACTAGCTGGACTACCTTCGTCAACGTCAAAACGAGGTTGGAATTCGGCTCACAGGACGCAGCGGGGGGTAAGTCAAAATTAATAAATGATATTGCTAATATGTGATGTCATACAGCTTCATGTTAAAAGAGGCGAACTATCCCTTTAAGCCCAAGATGATTTATTTGAACTACTATCGAGAAGGTCAACAATGAACCTTCAACTCAAACAGACTAAAAATAGTTGCATCAGACCAGTAGAGGAATTCGCTATTCCAAAGGCCAAACTGCTGTAAAGGTCATCGTTTGCTCTTTGTGTACACTTTTTGTGACTCAAGGTTTTGTTGGGCATTTTTACACTCATTGCTGTACTTCTTTGTATGTCATGTCATCTTAAATCCTTGAAAAGGACTTGTGTCTGCTTTAAATGTGGTTTGAAAGAGCTGCTCTATTCAGTCTCTTCATTTTAACCATCTCTGTTTATTGTGCCCTGTAGATGGTATGTGGCATATGGTCACAAACTAATCTGGAGAAAGAGGGAGCCCCTTGTGAAGCTGTGGCATGATATGCGCTCTTCGGGCACCAGAGGATCCAGGCCTGGTGGAGGGCCAGGATCCAGTAGTGGAGAAGGAGGAGGACGAGGACCTGGACACCAATAAGGAATATTCCATTCCTTTCAAGGGAACAGAATTCTGCTTACCTTGGAATAAGCTGGGACATTTTTATCCATTGATATGGAGTGTGCTGTTATTATTCATCAATAAATATAGTTCTCCATCCAAAGTTAGTGATCAGAGTTAGATTTAATGGCAGTGAGACTCAATTATTTAATTAGGCCATATTGGCCTTTATTAATTTTTTTTTTTTTTTAAACCTACTTCAGTTTGTTACGTAGGTGGTTTCATGCATGTAGAATTTTTTTCCAAATTATCAAGTCCACACCAAAAGGGAGGTAACAGTCAGTTGGATGTTATGGGTGTGGGGCCTCAAAGGTTGAACTTGAGATATTTTGAACCCAAGTACAACATACTGTATATATTTCCGAGTCTGTGCTTATTTGCTGTATTCTGTGGTGACTGGTCTGGCTGGCTGGCTGTGCATGCTGAGTCCCTGCTGAGAAGTACAGAGTGAGCAAACTGCCAGATTTTCCTTCTCTAAATAGCGTTTTTTCTTTGGTTAAAAAAAAAAAAAGCCTTGCAGAAAACAAGGGATGAGACCACAATCAGCCAAGTGAGACAATCCAAGAGCAGCTCAAGAGGCTCAAAGTTAAATTCCGCACTCTGTTTTGGATTCGATTATTTTTGGACTGCGCTTCTTTTGTTCTTTTGCCATCAACCTATGGTTTCCTTAGGTTGAATTCAGGACCTTTAACAAGACGGGAGCGTTTTAAAAGATGGTTCTGAGGTGCTGCAGAAATGTACAGTTACAGTGTGTTTTTTTTTTTTCTTTTTTTCCGATATAAGAGGATGTATAATTAGCAGACCTCCCAAAGAGAATGACTCCGCTGTCCGCTGTAGCTAAAATGAATACAACTCCTTTTTGTTCGTATTTCACAGATGTTTAACCTAAAGCCTTCGTATTAGAGTTTCCAGATGGACAGGAAAGCGTGCTGATCCTATTCAGTGATTTAGATGAGAGCTGTGAGCTAATCTTGTGTCATTAAACCTGCAGTTCATTGAGCACAAGCTTTCTGTTTTGGAGAAAGGGGAGATGATTCTCAGGTGAAACCAAAACATATTTTAATCATTTAAACATCAAAGCTGTCAGCTGATTAAACGAAATCTATTAGGCTGAATTTTGTAAAACATTGTGAAAAGTTGGGGCGAGGACAAAGGGGCGCAGAGTGATTATATTTAATGGTTCACAGTTACAAACAAGTCAAGATGTCAAACTGGACCTTAGACCAACATCTACAGATTTTAAAGTGACAATTCACCCAGAGTTGTATACACTGATGAAAAGGAGGCCTTTCCATTGTTAAATCAAATACTGACGTTTTATCAAGTTAGGTTGTGTGCAGAAAATTCTTTAAGTCCATCAATGTCCTGCGATGCCAGGCTGAAACTGTTCAGGATCATAAGAGACAAACCAAAAGAAGGAAGAATGTGTGTTAATTTGAAAGTAAAAGCCTTCTGAAAATGTACTGAATGTACTGTTTCACAATCAAATAGAAGTTTATCCCACGAGCATTAGAATTCAGCTGTTAAGCATGTGATGCGTTATTAACACGACACTTACCCGACTGCAACCTGAGCTGTTCTTAATCCAACCCCAAAACAGGCAACAACTCAGCACTCTGTCAGCCCCGACTCTTGTGATTGGCATAACTGGGGAAACCAAACTGGGAGACCATCAGGTTGGAGTAACAGAGTGGCATGAGGCCATAGATCTGTGCCAGCCTATTCAGACAGTGGGACCTTTGGAGAAGGTGTTCGGGACGATGCCACATTCCCTGGTATCCGCTGCTGGCATCCTTCTCCAGGTTGCGGAGGTCCACGGGTTTGACAAACACCCCGGAGGGTCTGCCGATTGTGCTCGCTTGCGAGTGTTTCTTTAAATGCAGTGCTACGGCAAAGTTCACCGCAATGTCGTCGCAATTCTGCGTTTCATCCACCAAGTCGTGCACTGCTCGAGGTTGGTCCTGGAAGAGCTGCAGGTAGCGACGGTGGAAGAAGGCTGCGCCGATCAACACCATGGAGTACCTGCAGGTGGAAAACACGAGAATGAGATCACACCGAACGAGCAGCCAGCAAGACGCAGCGCAGGAGCAACAGAGAGAGCAACTTACCTGTCACCTCCCCCTGTTTCTGGATCCTGCAGCTCAAAGCTGCCGTAGCTGTACACTCCTCCTGGTGTTGAGACATGTTTTCGTGGGACAAATCCAACAATTTGGTCGGGAAATTGCTGTGGAAGATGAAGCGAATGGAATTTTGCCTGTTTATGTCAACAACAGTATGTACATTCCTGTTAAATTATTTCATAATGGTGCAGGTGTTGGAAATGCACAATGCAATTTGGATATATTCATCTGCTGCAACGCTTTTTACCTTCCAGACAGAAAAGGCAAAAGTGATGTCAGGAACACTAATCAGAGTGTCATCATCCAGCATCAGCACGGCTACAAGATCAGAAAACAACAACAATAAATTAAAAATCCAAAACACCTCATTAGCAATTCGTTGTGAGCACCGTGCAAGCGGACAGATATACTAACCATCAGTGTCAATCTCAGGGAATGATTGCAATCTATTGCGCATTAGATTGCTCCTCTGTTCTTTAAAGACAACCGGGACTGGATGAGGGCCCAAAGACTCCCATAACTTCTCTGGGGTCTGCTCCTTGATGTTATTCCAGACTATGATAATCCTCTGAAGATGAGGCACCGCCTGGTAATGGTTCAAGAGTCTGAGCAAAATGTCTGTGCGGTTGTAAGTTTGGATGATGATGGTAAACTTCTCCGAGGAGCTGTCTACGTCGAGGCCCTGTGCACGGGTCCCCTTTTGTGGCGTTGCCCTGCGTAGCACTCCCAGGACGCCAACACCCCCATGGTCCTCAGCAGGGGGCAGCAGAGCTGTCAAAGCTGCACCAACCAAGAGGATCAGCAGTATTGGAAGAACGACACACTTTCGCCGAACCACTATAGAGCACCGGGGTACCCTGTAAAGGAGGAGACACGGATTTGGAGCAAACCAATCTTCTCATGTCCCCACAAGCAGTCGAATAGTTGTTGAACACCAACGCTACTTAGTTTGGTAAAAACAGATACTACGTTTGTATGGCCTAGTCAGGCATTCTAATTAAGCACGAGGCGGGTAATTCAGAAAATACAAATAATTCCCGTTGTGCAAGATTGTTACATTACGTATCTGACAATGGCACGCCAATGCTATGAGCAGCGTACAATTTCTTCCCAAAAATGTATGGCTCACCTCATTTTGTTGATACTACGAGGATGTCGTTCAAGTTAACATAGTCGCCATATTGCCAGAGGAGCCAACGTAACATCACCGCTGGATTTGTGAACCACTGTTAAAGCGGGATTTGTTTCTGGATCCGGGAGTGACCAATTGGACAAGTGGGTGGAGCTTGAATGCGATACGTGAAACCTGATTGGACAGAAGCAGTGTATTTGGGTCAATGGAAGGTATCTCCAAATGTGTTTTATATCAACATTGTAGCGAGTCGCGACTGTTAGTAATGCACTTTAGACTCTTGCGCATTCATTTCGCAAGGTAATTATTTTATTTTTTTTATTTAATAACCCCCCTTTGCTTCAATGTTCCGAACGAACTACGAGCGAAGACCAAACCATCTCTTGTTAACAATCGACTGACTATCCGAATACCCTAAAGTAAAGAGCTGTCACAAGATGAAATTCATCTTAACCGAACGAAGTGAGCTATAGGCCTATATGAATTAACATGCCGTAACAACAAACAAATAAACAGAAGGAGGAAGTTTTTTGGGGCGGGCGTGGAGGCCTCAGAGCTAATCTGCATTCTTGTCTCGAAAGTTATGTTTTGGTCACGCGCATTTTGTTTTCTTGGTAAACCGACGCCATTTTTGTAGGGAAAAAACGTATGTCAAGTTTTCCCTTCGAGACATATCTCCGTGCCACAAAGGCTTCGTGGTTGGGTTGCAAAACAGACGTCCACCATGACAAGCTGAATCGAAACCCTGAAGTCTCAACCGTTCACAGAAAAGCGCAGGTAAGCCGTGTAATATTACTGTGCGATGAACAGCGGAGCTCTGATAGCTTGTTGTGGGAGTAAAGTACTCAGTACATCGTAGAGCAGATAAGCAAAGTCTAACTTTTCTCTGTTGTCCAGCTTTACTCAGCAGTGTCCAAAGAGGAGAAGCATGCCTTTAGTTCCACACCTGAGCTGCCCCACAGTCCCACTCTCCAACGGCCTTCATGTCCCAATACTTGGTTTAGGTGCGTTTTACTTTTGGAAATGACTGACGTGTTATGAAGAAAACAGAACGCGTATGGAAACCTCACATTACCCGCATATGCTCTGATTGTATGTTAAACAAAAACGTAGAGCAATGATTAAAGTTAGTTTAGAGACCATTAAAACATTTTGAAGTGCAATGCGCTCTTCATTTAATTTAAAATGATTTAAAATTTAAACATTAAATTTAAATCCCAGGAGCAGAGCTAATTCTCAGGCTTCCAATTCATGAAACATGGGGGACTATGATGATGGTGATGATGATGATGATGAACAGCTCATTGCTACACATAAACGTTTTGTCTTCTTTTTTTTTTTCTTTTCAGTGTGACTTTTTTTAACTTTATCTCAAAGTTATGAAAACATCTGCTGGTTATTGGATACAAGAAAAAGATTTCTCATATCTCATTTTGTAGTAGCTATATCTTTACTTTATTTTTCCTCCATGTTTTTAATAGAAGATAAACACATTAGTCGATACTTACACAATAGCAGTGCAACACTATTCCTGCCTTTTCAAAAAAGGAAAAAAAAAAAAAAGCAAGTTTGATTTGAACTGAGTTAACATTCTTTTAGCCGCCGTTCTTAGTGGAACTATCTCTTCTGATTTTCCCCTTCAGGCACATCCCACGATGGTGGATACTCTCATGATGCCATTGTGTACGCACTCACCGAGTGTGGCATGCGCCACATTGACACAGCAAAGCGCTACGGCTGCGAGGACAAACTGGGCAAAGCTATTAAAGATAGTGGGCTTTCACGAAGTGAGCTGTGGCTCACCGACAAACTGTGGCCTGGGGACTATGGATACAAAGCTGCAAAAAAGGCCTGCCTTGACTCCTGCTCGGAGATGGGAGTTGAGTATTTTGGTAAGGATATCACCAATAAAGTCACGTCAAATACAAGCCTAAAGCAGACTACAGTCCTCCATGCTGTCATCACCATGTCACGGTATCTGTGATGGTTGATGACCCGCCGACTTTTTCCATTTATTTATTATTGTCATGGCAGTTATCAGTCCTTACCAATTAATTCATTTTATCCTCTTTCTGCTAATCACCAGCTTATGTCCTTCTGTCCTTTTTCAGACCTTTACCTGATGCACTGGCCTGAGTCACTGAGACGTGGTTGTTCCAACAGAGAGATGAGAGCTGAGACCTGGAGAGCTTTGGAGGAGCTCTATAAGGAAGGTAACCTTTGCCTTCGTTAAGCATAACAGGTTTCTCCTTGAAACACAGTTCTATCGATCCTGGATTAAAACATTAGATCCAATGTCATAGCAGAATATTTTTGCATGACTGCATCTAATCAGTCTGTGACTTTAATGAATAAACAACAATATGTTAGTAAAAGGGTTGCATACTTCACAGAGCTCCAAATATCTATCTGCCATTGTAGGGGTGTGTCGCGCAATAGGGGTGAGCAACTTCCTGGTCCACCACCTGGAGGAGTTAAAGGACGACTGCAGTGTGGTGCCACATGTTAACCAGGTACTTCTTTCTCTTCCTGTTTTTGTTTGTTTTGTTATGATATTGTAAGAGGACGTTTAGGCCATATTCAAGAGAAGAGTGGCTTATTTCAAAGATACGAAAAGGCTGGAGGCAAAACATACATTGACTATATTTCAGGGAATAAGACTGAACTACCCTCTTTATAAGGGGCTGTTCCTATACCTACAGTAACTTTATCACTACATACTTTAAATAAGAATAATAAAACCTAAAAGCATAAATACATGTGTTGTCTTTTTATATTTTCTCATCTCCTGTTAGAGAAGACCATCTTTATTAGTGAAACAGATTGTATTGTGTGATTATTCTGCTCGGGTCATTTTTGTTCAGTCGTAAGGAGTTAAATTAGTTTAAAATGTAATGATTAAATGATCGTGTGAAATTCACTTGCTAACTTTATCAAAGACCAGCGATATCTTTTAGAGTCCATGCTGAGTCACCCCAAAATGTTTTTTTTTTTTTTTTTTTTTTTTCTGTTCTGATTTGACTTGTTTAGGTTGAGTATCATCCTTTCCAGCAGCCCAATCACCTGATGGACTACTGTCGTAAGGAAGGGATTGTGTTTGAAGGGTACAGTCCTCTGGCAAAGGGCCAAATCTTCAGCAATCCCATCATTCGCCAGATTGCAGAAAAGCATGCGCGAACACCGGCTCAGATCTGCATCCGCTGGAGCGTTCAGGTTGTCACGCTCGTCACACCGCTTCCAAACTCGCTAAAGTTTCTGGACATGTAACTAACCCCAGTTTTATTGTTTTGTCTTTTTTCTTCATCCTTTCTTTTTTTCCCCCCAGAATGGAGTTGTCACCATTCCGAAGTCTATCAGAAGGGACAGAATTCTAGAAAATTGTCAAGTGAGTTATTAGTCGATCGTCTTTTTGAGCTCTCTGAATATTAGAAAAAAAATAGTTGATGAATAATCCCCTCCTCTGTTTAAAACTTACACGCACTCAAGAAAGATGATGCGATGGATCGAGCGCAGTTTTGTTCTGAACGCTTAAATGAAACTGTTGCTCTTATGTAGCTTTGAATCGAGGAGTTTTCAGATTTTATGATTTTCCATTAGCCAGTTACCTTGTTGAGCAGAATCCACGTAATTGTTCAGACATTTTTTGTGCATTGTTAATTATGTAAGAAGGGATTTGTATGATGACCCGTCCAGGTCGTACCCCGCCTCTCGCCCACTGACAGCAGGATTAAGGATTGGATTAAGCGGGTATAGAAAATGGATGGCATTTGTGCAGGTTTAATGTTTATATTTCCAAACTCCACTCCATTATGGGTCAGTTACAGAACATTTTTATTTTCAAATGACAAAGATCGTATTTCAGGCTGCAATTTAAATAAATCATGCAGTCCATAAAGACGTCATTGTAAGTGAGAGAAGGCATTAAACTAGCATTCACAATCCTTTTCTTATTTAACCCCATGCCTCCTCCCCCTCCTCCCTGTGCACCACAGGTGTTTGGGTTCCAGCTGGAAGAGGAAGACATGGTCACTTTAGGAGGATTACATGACGGAAGACACGTTTCTTGGGATCCAACAAATGTAGAGTAACGCGTTTGTCCTGAGGCCAGTTTTGGTCAGTGATGAGTAAGATTCCAAAAACATTATTATTTTTTCTTTTAATATTTGACTTCTTTGTGTGAAACAGTCTTACCGGTAAAAGAAATTGTGATATGAAGTTCATTCATCTTTGCCACCTCTTCATACACTTTTTTGTGTGTGTGTGTGTGTGTGTATATATATATATAAACAAATTTCACGTACAACTGACAGTTTTTGTGCTCATACGTTTTATTTTTTATATTATATGTTTTTGTTGTTCTTGTTTTATGATAATGGTTTGTTGTATCCATCAAATTACATTGGATTGCAACAAGTTCTCGCTTTCATCACACTAACACGGCAATCAGCGAAGTACCTCGAGCATCACAGCTAGCCGAGTTTGTGTCACGATGAGGTGGAAGTTGTTACTGAATTTCACTGCCTGGTGGTGAACAAAAGAAAGATTTAAGGTTGTCTTAAACTCAGAAAATAAAGAAGTCACAAAAAACCATTCAGTTAGCAATATCATTTAATTTTTTTCCCCCTCAGCTTAGAATCACTGTTGCACATAAGTTACATTTTGTTTTTTCAATTTCACAGGTTCTTTTATTCTTTCTTCAAACTTCCAGTTTGACCTCCCTCTCGTATCAAACAAACAAAAAAAAAACAAACGGAAAAAAACGAAAAGAAAAAAAAGCAGATTGTATTATACAAAAATGCAAACCAATTTTCACACAGTGAATTCTCTTACAAAGTCATAAAATGGCGTAATAATGGCTACATCCACATTGGAGGAAGATAATTCTAGACATTCCTTAATGGAGTATAATATACATATAAAAACCTTTTTTTTCTTTTTTCTCGCTGAAATCAAACCTGTACCTTAATTTAAGAGATATTTTACAAGGGAGTAATCATATAAAAAAGCCATTTGCGAATTTCCCCTGAAAGTTCGGGAATAAAATGTGAGCCTCAAACAGCAGTAACAGAGGTCAGTGGTCAAGTGTGTGTGTGTGGGTGGGAGGGGGTTTACGGTCATTTGGGGGGGTAGGCAGCAGTTCCACTCACAAACGAAAAAAAACAAAACACACACAAGATTGAAATAAACATCTTTGCCATTTATAAACAGCGAAGTTCCCTATAGGTCACCGTAAGAAAGTTCAGCTAACCTAAAAAAAAAATGTTTTAGGCTCATTCAGACCTGCAATAACCCATCAGGCAGAATCAGCAATTTGGTAGTTTTGGTTGACTCGCATTTAGAAGAGTGAGAAAACGACATACTAAATTAGCACATTTACATATTGGAAATTCATGGCAAAGCCCCATTCCTCCCAATCAGACTTTTGTTTATTTTGTAGTAGGTAAGCCAAGTCATTGTAAATAGTTGTCAAAGAAGGGGGGAGAGGAAAAAAAAAAAGACCTAATCTCACTCTGACACCCTTTTAAAGCTGCTGACTACACATTAGGTCAAATGATTCACTCGACTACCGCAAAAAACATGTAACGAAATCTATAACCCCCCCGGGACAAAATCTGTTCCCCGCAAGGACAAAAAAAAAACTATAAAAGTGTACGTTTAACATTTAACATTGGAGCTTTTTGAGAGGAGGGAGGGGTCTGATACAGTCCATTTGTACGACTGAATCATAATTCAGCGTCGATTTGTATATTTTGAGATCTCATGCTACTTAAACAGATACTGTAGAGGAGCATTACAGATGGATTTAAGGCCAACCTTTCATCAGAGACTTCCTGCCATTTCTTTTTGGGACAGTGGTGGGTGAAAAAAGAAAAAAAAAAAAAAAGAAAAAAATCCCAACACTGCTGTAAAACCTCAACACTTATCACCCGGTACAGCACACTTTGAGGGGAGTGGGAGGGCAGGAGAAAAAAAAAGAAGGGAAAACTTAAGTCAGGGTACATTTTCTACAATACAATCTAGCACACACAAAACATCTCCATATAAATTTTCCAAAGTTACAGATTTTGTCTTCTTCGGAAGCATAGTCTATAAAGAACATCTTTGTTTGAACACAAAAGATTAAGTGAACACGCATCAATGCACACAGAGGTCCTTCGTCTGGGAAAGGATAAAGTCTGTGTTGGCAACCAGTGGACAGAAAACAAAACAAAAAAAAATATTTTGCTGATTCTAAGTAGAGATCATTTAATATAAATGCTGAGCAAGTTGAGTAAGAGGTGGCACGTTAATAGTGCTTTAGTATATTAATAATGTATACATACTCATATGTATAAGTGAGCTGTGTACCTAAACAATAAATGTAGCAAGGAGCAGCCAGAGGCTTTAAGTGTGGATGGAAAAAAACTGGAAAAAAAAGTGTGGAAAAAAAAACTGGAAAAATTCCACGACTCTGACAAATTGGCAGATGCACAAAACCCACGGTGACAATGTCGGACACAAAGGTATTTGTGTCATTAACTGACTCGTCAGTTGTCAGGGGGTTCGTCTGTCAGTTTCTCAGTATCCCGTCTGACCAAAACGAAGGCTCAACCTTAAACTAGAACAACTTGACCCAAACCGTCTCTATATTCTAACCGTTCAAACACAAGGACTCACTCGCTCTCAGCAGAGCTGGGGAAAAAAAACTGTTGCCAATCAAGCTAATTGTTGACAGAAGGCAAAGAGCTCCGTGTTGAGCATTAGCAGGAACAATTTATACGACGGAGAAAGAAATTTGCCGTAATGATGGCGACGCGTTCTAAACGGCGCCGGTTCATCGATGCCGCAGAAATACGCTTCATACAATTTTAAACGGCCGAATCGAATCTGATGTAAGGTGGTTTCTTTTCAAGGTTTCTTTCATTTTCTTCTCAGTAATTAAAACTGCTATTTTTCAGCTGTAAACATGATTACAAATGTACTGTGCAGCTGAAAATGCTACAACAGCAACCTTTCTACAAACAAATGCCAGGGTCCGGGTTTTTGCACGAAATGAAAACCATTCAGTGGCAGAAAGGACATGACCCCCCTCCAAAGGTAAACTGCACCGCCCAAAATCGTAACAATGTAAAGCACAAACAAAACAAACCTAAATCAAACTTGAACAAAAATGACAAAGGGAAGGCAACTTCATAGAAGTTAGGAGAACAAATGACAAGATATTCCCAATGGGGAGGCCTTTCATGTGGCCAGATGAGAAGCTATTAGGAGGGAAATGCTAAATTTACCCTGATGTTGTTAAGTTTACACTCAGTCCTGAGTCTCGCAGCCTAGTAACGTGTATTCACTCGGGGAAGGGCGGGGGGGACAAAAAAACTCCCTTTGAGGATACTGTAAAATTTCCCAATGGGCTATGACCAAATGCTCAGGAGCACAGGTGAGAGGCGCTGAAACCAAACCACATCAGGGCACACCACAACGAAGAGAGGCACCCAATAGATTCCTTTGTAGAAATGGAAACGCTCATTTTCTAAATGACTTGTTGCAATCTTTAAAACAGAATGCTCCAATTGAATATATATACTGCTTTCAAAAACAAAACGGACATACGAGGAAGTCATAAAATGCAATAATAAAATCTGACTTCCTGTGGCAGAAGAGGAAACACATGTGGTGCAACACTTCCTTTCTTTAACACCTTACATATCTACTTTGGCTTGGAAAAAGGTGGAATTTTGAACAGCATTTCCCTCCGAAGACCTCCAGATCTTGGCAACCTCTCTCTACGATTTTGGGGGGTGAGTACCAAGCCACACATATTTGCTCTTCCCTATAATACCTTCATAAATCACGAGACTGAAAGAGAAATTCTTAAGCGTGTGACTCGATGGTGCTCGTTCACCTTCGCACCTCTGTAGCTA
The DNA here is from genome assembly GCF_027942865.1 of Odontesthes bonariensis. Taxonomy (NCBI): domain Eukaryota; kingdom Metazoa; phylum Chordata; class Actinopteri; order Atheriniformes; family Atherinopsidae; genus Odontesthes; species Odontesthes bonariensis. The sequence continues at coordinate 20,868,301 of NC_134519.1, read as the reverse complement.
ACCGTTCATTTAAATGTGCGCTTCTACAAATAAGCTAAGAATCTTCTAAGGGGAGGACTCATACCCGTCTTCACTGTTAAAATTTGACGATGGAACGGCCAGGTTCATTGTTAATGAAGTCGCGATAACGCTGCGAACGTCACCATCATTTTTCTCTTCCCGAAATATCCATTGCGAGCCTTGCTAATCTAATCCCAGAACAAAAGAAAATTGAAAAAAAAAAAAAAAAAAAAAAGAAATCAAGAATTAACAGCACACACAAGAAATGTTATTATATGCTCTGGTTTCCAGGCAAGGAAAGTCATTAAAAAAAGCTCATTCACAGAACAAAAAGAAAGAAAATTCATCACGGCAGATACTGCTCATCTTCTAAATAGAATGGGTGTATGTGTGCCTGTGCATGCTTTTCAACTGAGCGTCTTGTGTATGCGTAACATGTTTATGTGTGCACGTGTGTCGAAGTGTGTACTTCCTAAGAGCAGGAATGGACAACGCCATTCTTCTGCATCTCTGAGCCAGTGGCACCTGGATCAGAACACAGGCTCATTGCAGACGTCTTATTTGTCAGTGACAGCATGGACCCGCCCACTGCACTTTCTTGCAGACTGCTGGAGCCGTTGGACACCTCGCTGAGTTAGGAGCAGACAAAAAGATCCGCGTGACTAAATCCGCATGAAAATGAATATTCAGGGAATACAAATGTTTTAGAGTATGTTCAAACTCACCCAAGAGCGAGGGAGATTTCTTCCAGCTGAGTCTTGTGCTCTGGTTGTCCATTCTCTGCAGGTTTCATCTTGTAATGCTGAGCCTCGTGGGCTACCTGGTTTTCCTGCTTTGAAAAAAAGACAAAAGGATGTTAAGCTGTTACCAAAATCCTCTCCACATACATGGTTAAACAGTTCCTATTGATGTTCAATAAGCACACCATTACCATAGCCATCTCCCGGGTCCTCTTGCCAATTTCTCTCTCCACCTGGTGGAGCTCAAGGCTTAGCTGTTCACTGGAGACAGCTGATACACTTGCGCCCCCTGCTGGCCACTTGGGCTGTTGCTGCTGCTGTTGGGCCACTGCTGTCTGGCCCTGGCTGGGCTGCACTGGCTGGCCTGCCATTGCGCTGGCCTCCCTCTGCAGGAGTAGAGAGTTGCTGGCAGCCTGCAATTTTCAGGAAGTGAAGCCGGTGAGTGGAACAATTGGGTCACAATTAGAGGAAATATAATACGATCACCCCTATTTTTGCGGTTTAGTTTTAAGAAATTAATTTATGAAAAAGAAGTCAAAACACACCTCCATGCTGTGCATCTGGGTTTGTTGAGTGATCTGCTGGTTGACCTGCTGCAGCTCAATTTGTAACTGTTCTCTGTCTGGGGCTGACATAGGAAGGCTGCGGCCAAAAAAAATAAAAATAAATAAAGCTTCACAATCGTTTCAAGTCCCAAATTAAATCTCACAGAAGACATTCAGGAGAATGTGCAGACAATTTGGTCCGGCCTTTTTCCACAGCTCCTGTTTCAATGTGGAATTCACTAAGAGAAGTGCTCTCACAGCTGGAGCGGCTGCGGGCAAATGTCTGTCTAGAGCAAAGTGGAGGCAAGATGAGGAAATTGCTGTGTTCGCATTCTACCTAGTTAGAGATAATGGGTGAGGCTCCTTGATGACCACTGTAGTGTTGATGATCAAAATCCCATAATCCTGAGAATATCCACAATAGTGACAATGAACTGAAAAGCGGCCAAGAAAATTGGAAACCGAGAATTTGCAGCAATTCATTACCACGTCTCCATGACAAAAACGCCAGAAAAAAAAAAAAAAAACCCACAAATGACTGCGTTAGTCTGACCAAAAACCTGACTTTTAACATGCATGTTAACATGTCAGTCTGATTGAAATCGTACAAAAACGAGCTTCTCAAAACTAAACTAACGCACCCAGGAAATGTGGTTAGGGTTCAAATTGCTCCCGCACGTACGCGCTCAATACCCTCATTCACATAGGTTTTGTTGTTTTTTTTTCTCAGAAGGCAAATGCACCACTATACAACACTGTAATTGCTATCAGCCTATTGAGAAAATTAGAGGCAGAATGTCAAACACCCATACTTATACATGCAATTCTAATATATTTCTTTTTGCATTATCAGCATGAGGATAACAAATACAAAAAATTACAACAATAACAGTAAGAGAAAAACAAACAACGGCCTTACCGCTCACTAAAGTGTCCCTGAGAGGAGGCAATCTGGTGGGAGGGGTATGACGTTCCACCCCATCCTCCATGACTTCCGTATGAATATTCAGCTGCAAGCAAAGTGGTGAAATGCAAAACAGACACGTCTCTTTTAGAAACTGTATGGATTTAACATCACAAATATGTCAAATTAAGTAAGATTGGGAGATACAAGTGGGCAGTGCAGTCACAATGAACAGGGTATCTCAGTCAGTATAGGCTAGTGCTGTTTGTAAGATTTCTCTGTTTTAATAGTTTTTATTTTCATACGGTTGCAAAGAGGCAGACATGAGAGCTTATCAACATTATGAAATATTGCCCAAACGTATGTGCTATAAACCATGGCAACAAGTTATAATTGTCACAAAAGTGATAATTGAGAATTTAACAAGATAAAGGCCACTTTACAAGCTGGCTGACCCCCCCCAGAAATCACATGAGAATATAAATTCCAACATGAAGGAAAGGAAAGCATGGCTGGTGCTACTTCATCAAAAGCGTTTAGTACATATTAAGTTGATTCTTACCCGACATGGGCATGTGTTTAGAGTTGGGGTTCTGGGGTGTGGAGGCCATAGCCTGCACAGGGCCAGTGGTCTGGTAGCCCGTCTTTGAAGTGCGGGAGATGGCACCAAAGCGTGATACAGTGGGCTGGGGGCCAAATGGGATAATAGGGTCATCATCCTTTACTTCTGCCCCCCTCCGAGGGGCTTCCAATGATGGTTCCCTCAGACTTTTAGCCTCCACATTCTGACAAAAAAAGGAAAGCGGGGCATTACAGAGGGGAGAGGTTATGACATGTAGAGATCTGAGAAAGAGGCTAAACAACTGTCACTAGCATTTATCTCAGAGCAGCGTTTAACACAAATTATTCCTGAGAAGGATCAAACAGCATTTATCTTGCTCATAACTGTACACTGAACCGAAAGGCCCCATCAGGGATGAATTGCTCTTTTAAAAACATCAAATTTCTTGTCGCTGATGTCTACAACAAAAATAACTGATATAATTAATATCTAAAGTCTTACCATCATCTCCATGGTACCGGGAACCATAACATCTTTGGGTTTGGCGTCCTTTGTGCCAATATACCGGCTGATAGTTTCACAAGACCAGGGGGAGTATTGCCCTGTATACTCGAGGTCTCTACACTTGACTAACGTTTTGGAGCTGTCATCACCGTACTGTAGAAAACACAGAAAATACAGTGAGACATACTTTTAACTGTTCATAGTTTAACTGTCGTTACTGACTGATGTGTATACATGATCTGAAATTGAATAAGAGGCATATGAGATTCATTTTATGCTCACCTCAGTTGGGTAGTCACTGGGAAAAGGATGTGAAAGAGTAGGGGAGGCAGCGAATGGTGGAGGGGAGATAACCTTCCTTTCCTCTAGTTGTGATAAGAGCTCCTGCCGACGTCGGTGCAGGTAGTCCAAGCTGAGCTGTGAAGTACCATGCGGTGGCCCCTGAGACACAAACGCACAGATATACCGCTGCTGGACTGTACACAGTTTTTTTTTTTTTGACAAAGCAAAGACTACAGAAAGATTTATAGGAATAATAAACAGACTATATAGACTTACCCTGACGTAAGTCCTCATATGTGGAGGCTGAGTGCTGGGTGGGTAATAGCCATCTGGTGGGTATCTATCCCGAGCACTTGGCTCCTGGTGGTACAGTGAGTTGGTCTGTCCTGCAGATGAAGAAACATCCAGAGGCGCTGGACTCATTCTGAACAGGTCATCCCTCTGAGATGGGTAAGGCTGAGGGGGGGGTGGTGGGCCACCGTGGCGATCTTTGTCATAATAAGGAGGGTGAGGATATGAGAACTGAGGGCCCGAGTGAGGGCCCTGGTAGGTGCGCTCTGGAGGGCCATATCCTGGGTAAGGGGGTCCTGACTCACTCGAGGGAGGAGGGTTACGGATGTAATCCCGAGGAACATACTGTGGCTGTTGGTAGGGATACCCTGGGAAACAAATGACCAATATTTATAAAATCACTCAATTATTTCAAAGCTAATCATAAAGTTGTATTGTAAAATAAAGTAAGGTTTCATCAGTGACCCACAAAGAAAGATAAAAGTCCCTAAGCTCTGCATCTTATATGTGTAGTATGTTGTTTTTCTGAATGGTGACTGAAATATTTGGGATGGTTGGGACATGTTGGAGCTCCTGGACTGCTGAGAATGACAATGTTTCATTCAGTCCTTGCACACATGAAATGCTAATAAGCAGAAACCCACTCTATCACTTGTAATCTGCTACAAGTCTGACTTTTTTATATTCATCTTCAGACGTTGCCATAACTTTTTTCATTCAAACCTTACAGATTTTCACAAGAAAAACACTATTATTAGGCCTGCCTTCATTAAGAAAGGGTTAGGGGTTTACATGCTACAAGAATTTCTATATCCTAGATACTTAAACTTACCTGTCGAGTATTGTGGGGGCTCATACTGAGAAGCAGGCGGTGGACGAGTGTTATAGCACATCTCAGAGAGTTGCGGCTGGGCATACACTGGTGAACCTCTGGCTACCACAGGCATATGCTTCACCCCTGCCATGTGATCTGGCGGCATTCTTGGGTGCGCCATTGCATGAGGTGGCAGAGGCATAACAGGTTTGGGCACAGGGTCATGGCTGCAGAAATAATTTATGGGAAATTAATTTACTGTCGGTCAATAAAGACAATCTGTCCAATCAAATGGTGTGAAACTGTACTACGTTTAGCTGCCAATTACATTCATAACAATAACTACACTTACACATCAGGTGGTGATCCTGGGACACTGCTACTTCCTCCGTCCATCTTGACAGTTTTACGCACAATCTCATATGAGACTGGGTCAGTTCCACGGGCAATTAGTGGGGGCAAATTTGGTGCGCCACTGCCATTGGCGAGGGGTGAGGGCTTCCGGGTCCCTGACATATCAAGAGCAAGGCCGTCATCTGGCAATAGCCCTCCTGAGCGAGGCGCTGGACGCTTATTCATCTTACGATACCTAGCACAGTACATGGCAAAACATTATGAAACACTGCAAGGATTGTTGATGAACGAAAAGGAAGGAAAAGATAAAGTAAAAGGCTTTTTCATATCTTCATGGTCATATATTGCGCTTACTTCTCCAGTTCTTCCTGAGAGTGAGCAAAGGTGCAGCTGGCTCCACGAGGACAGCCTCCCTTCTGCTTCATGTCGCGGCACATGTATGTCTTGTATTTGCTGTGCTGAGGAGGCTTCAGAGAAACAGCAAACATGACTTTTTGTGTACAATTTAAAAGTAAAGCCTTAATCAATTATGGAAGTTACATGGCAAAACAAAATGCTAACACAGCGGTCTAAAGTCTTTTTCCAGACATGAAAATGAACGGCTTCATTGACCTGTTCAAGTGACGGAATACACAGTTACTAAGACATTTGTCCCTTTAACGTTAATGTTCCTCGCATTTTCATTCAGGCAATCCTATGACAGTGAAAGAGCGCCACAGTGCATGCGCGATACTGACTGAACAGTACACATGTGAGCTCTAAAAGCTCTAACGCCAAAGTCATGGTATTACCATGAAACGTGATATTACGTGATACTACCATCCCAGTTTATTTTAGCGTTTTACATGCGTCAGCAGTGGATGGGAGCAGCTGAAAACATCATTTACCTACATGTTTAAGCTTACTTAAGTCGACAGTTTGGAAACTCATCAACTCATGAAAAACATCTGAAGACAACGTATCACCATACCACTGTATGTCAGATGAAAAGCTACAGTACGACCCGAGTCTTTATGGAGTTAAAGATTTCTCATAGATCCGTGTCCCATTGCTATCAAATTAATATCAGTCGAACAACAGACAATGAATGAAAATATTGTTATAGAAGTTGCAACTCAGACACTTTTAACCATAGTTTCCTTGCATTTCATTTGGTTCAGTCACACTAACAAAAAATTGTTACATTATATCATCTCAGAGACGACCACGGAGGTGAAAAGTTTGGACAATAATTGAATCTATCTCAGAAAGCCATCTGTTGAATTCCTCAGACCAACTGGTCGTCTGCCAGATTAACTCAACACTACTGTGTGTGCTTATTTAATTATGTGCCCGTGCTGAGATTTATAGATGAATGATACTAGGACCAAACCAGTAAGAAAGTCATTAACAAATATCATCAAAAAGCCTGCAGGTGATTTTTCAGACATCACACCGACAGGCACAGTTAATCTCAAATTAACAGAAAGTTATGCGTGTCTCAAAGGGCCTTTACACTCGGTACTTTCAAAGATGCAATTAAATCTGATATCAATAAGATGAACGGTCACAAAAATATTTACCAAAAAAAGTTTCTTAGTTTCTTACTGAGGTAGTGGGCCAACACAAGCCATCATAATACTGTATATTTTTTCTCAGTCTCTCAAAACATCGGGAAATACCGACCTGTTGAGGATCAGCTCCTTTCTTGCTGTGGTTCTGGATGAAGTCAACCAGGCCATGTACCACCGTCTTCACTGCTACCAACCCCTTCTCAAGCTGCTCCCACGTAGGAGGAGGAGCATCTGAAGAGGAAAATGGAGAGACGCGGAAGAACACTGAGAAAACTCCCAAAGTCAGTATTTAGATTCACACTTGTCATTACGTGAGACGTCAGAATTCTTACCAGGACTGGGATCGATGTTTGCCAGTAGTTCCAGGTGGGGCCGCAGCCTGTTGAGGTTGGCTGGGTCTCCAGTCCTTTGCAGTGCAATTGTCAGCTCCTGAACACTTTGAGCAAAAGATGCTGGAGTCTGCAGCTATACCGGAAGCATTGAAAATAAAGAAAATACCCACATATATAAATGAAACCAGGCTATGCAGAAACCTGTTTTAATATAGAAGCTAAGACATTTGTAACATAACACACAAACCACCATCTGTGAGGAGTGGACAATTTGCGAAATCAAACTGGTTACAGGGATAAAATTTTTTTTAAAAAATACCATCACATACCTTATCTATAATAGACTGCATGTGTGACTTGTGAGACTGATCTCCATACAACAGAGAAGACCACTGGTCAGGTGCAATGCGCAGTCCACCCTCCATGGCAATCTGAACGATCTGAGAGTCATGCTCACGTCGCAGTGCTTCATAAGTACGGAACTCCTCTTTCAGTTGCATCAAGGATGAATCTTCATCACGTTTGGTGACCTGGAAAGTCACAAAAGAGTTTTTCCCCACTCTGAGTCAGGTATCTGTCAGTTAGTCTAAAGTTTTATCAACTTCATAGCATCAAATTATCACTAATCCATATTTTTGCACATATTACACAGATATTGAGCTGAACAGTCGTACTGTGGACCAGAACCAAATGACTTCTTATGTTTCTTACAAACATTGAAAAAAAATCAGAAAAATGTCACCTGGTTGTCAGTCAGGAACATACCTTGAAGCAGGAGGCTCTGTAAAGGAGCTGTACAACATGGCCTATGCTAGTTTTAGAGGCCTGAGGGAAGCGTGGCTCCAGTCTCTGGACAACAAAGAGAACCAACACCTTCCTGGACAAGGCGGAGCCATCTTCTAAAGCAAGGAGGACCAGCTTCAGAGCTTCCTCCTGCATTGCTGGGGGATGAGAAAAATACAACAACAAAACCTTTGAGTAACAGTTAATTGGGAAAAAGCCCAAGAAATTGACCTGTGATAGGAATTGAAACCTACCTGGGCCAAGAAACTGACATCCTCGAGCACGGACAGCAGCCCACAGATTGGAGGAGAGCTGCTGTGGATTCTGGTGCTGCAAGATGAGTTCAGTGACAGTTCGCTCACCAAGAGAGCGGGCAGCTCTCATGGCTCTGACACGGCCCTCTTCCTCCACCAGCTGGCAGTGGACCAAGGTTACCAGTTTCCTCTGCATGGGTCGACTCAAGATGCTTTGGGCTGTGTTGCTCAGTCCCACACCTGCTAAGACAAAAAGGAAGGGCAGTTATAACATACTGTGTTTATATCACTGCAGGAAAATGCTGTCTCTGTAGAATGCAATATTTGGACAGGTCAAGGCATATGCGGTTTTCCTTAAAACAGTCACAGATAACGTGGTACAACTACATGTCAAGCAAAGTTCATTTATAGTACATTTTGTAGGACAATTAAATGTCCATAGGAGACCTTAGATATGCAACAGAATAAATACCCTTAGTCCCAAGCTTCTGTCATCATTTCAATACTCTTAGAAACTGCATTGAAAAAAAATTCCATGAAAAAAAAAAAACTTACTTGTTCTAAAGGCAGGTAATTACTTTAGTTTTATTCAAAATAAACCTATCAATTTGTTTTGCACTTTAGTTCCAACACACACATTAGTGCTATTCTGTGAAATAAATGCATCTAATTTATTTCAATGAGCAGTACAGTATATTGAAAGGGGTAGTGTAACATTCTATCACTGGTTGATCAATACTTCACCTCATATCAGTAAATCACACCATCATCAATCATTAACTTGTCCAATGACTGAGGTACCTACTTAAAATGAACTATCAACAACATGAAAAGAAACAAGTCTTATCTTTAGAGCTGCCTATAAATACTTGTACCAATGTCAAACTTGTTACACTTTTCTTGAACTTATCATAATATCTTATGATTATATGTACTCCACCTTTTGAAGTTTTGGAGAAACCAACTCATTTAAATGAATGAGAAACCCTTGACTCCATGCATTCGTGTTGTCAAACAATAAAGTTTCTTAGTAGCCTATTCATTGTAGGACTTTGTGTGGTGAAACGCAAATTAATCCCAAATTTGTTTTATTTTTATAATCTGTTGATTATACACACAAGAGTGTGTATGTCTGTGTATACTGCATGTGATATTGTCAGCAGAGCGTATTCCAGTGAAAACTAAATATAGAGATTCATTCATTGAGGGGTGGTGGGTATACAATGCTGTAGCAGTCAAGTGGTTCATGTACAGTTCAGGGTGCCAGACAGGTAAGTATGATAAAATACCAGTTACACAAAGAGTGCACGCCTAACTGGCAGCTTCTACTAAATCACAAAATCAACAGCAAGACAACAGTGCAAACACAGCAAATAGTGAAAACTATTCAAAGGTGTATTTATGAGCCAAAGTAAAGTTAAAGATGAGTGGGAATCGTTTCAGTAAAACAGTTCTTGAGGTGATGTTTGTTTAAAGATCTGCTGATAGCAGCGTTGCAATAAATCAGTCAGAGGGAAACGGTGTCTCTATATAAAAGCTTTGAGTTTACTTTGTGTCTGAAACCTGAGTTATGTTCTGTATTTCAGACCAGTCTAGAAGTCATCTCCTACACATGGATGCCCAGGGGGAATACAAAAGATGGGAATGGAGATGAGGAGATTGAGATCAAAAGGGGAAAAACAATCCTGCAAACAACGCCAGGAATCAGCCTGCTAACGATTAACACAGATGGACTGAGCCACTTCTGGTCCCTGCTCTGAGTGAGAAGCACCATCCTGCCTTAAATTCTGAGCCATTCGACTGTCAAAGGGGCGAATGGGTGTCTGTGATGTACGGCACATGAGCTGATGCGGTTCAATTTCCAGCATCAACCAACACGGCATACAGATTGCGAATCCAATTATACGATTGTTGGAATTTATGGCAATCATTTTCTAACAATAGAATTTAAATTGACAATAAACTGAGACATTTACCCCGGTAAAGACTCATTATCACCGACAGCACCGATATGTTCATGCTAACAGTTTAGAGAAACAGAAAAAACTTGCTTGCTGATTTAGATGAAATTTGATAACAATAAACCTGATAACAGAAAACCGGCCAGATTCTGAACCAAATCTTCCGATCTAAATATATCTGTCACTATTTCAAAGTCTAACATCTGGACATTATGGTGTCATAAACGTATTGAAATTACACAAATGTTTAGACTTTTGATCGCTGACATTGTCAAAAATGTGACTATACTGTAAGCAATTAATAGATGGTAATAAAGGACGGACAGACAATAACGGTAACAAGCATGTGTGTTCACGTACCTCTGGTGTTGCTGAGGGGTTTGAGGTAGAGGGCCAGTTCCTCCACACACTGCCTGGCCACCTCATAATTCTGTGAGTCCTCTGGACTGGTAATCAAGGCAACTGGCTGAGCCTTAGGAACCTGCAGTACAAGAACAGAGGAAATGTTACAACAAACACGAGATAGTGTACATATTAATATCAAATACCCCCATGTGTGCCGACATGATAGCAGCCCCCCTCACTGACTATATGAATCCATAAACTAAATAAAGCATTTTTTTTTCTACCCTGAAAGACTTCTGCATCAGGGAGAAACTCTGTATTTGACAGCTCAGGACCCACTGCAGCGCACTATGGGATCATAATACACATCAGATTGTTGAACTGTACCCCGTTTTACAACACCAATAATAATCGTTTTAAATAAGCCCAAAACAGTGGAGAGAAGTCGTTCAAATCGCATTTGTATTTTCATAATCAAGTGAAGAGTGGCCAGACATCATGATCTTTGCCCAGATTTCAAGACGAGAGGGTTTTGGTGGTTAGGTTTACATTATCAACATGTCATTGTAATGTCACCAGTAATGTTTGGCAATCTATCGTTACAGTGCTCCACAAATGAAAATACACAAAGGCCAGCACTGTCTCAGTATGTCATCATATGGTACACTGTGTGTGTGTGTGTGTGTGCACAAAATATGTGCAACAATCAACTTTTATTTGATAAAAATTCCAATTATTATAGGGGGTGGGGTTGAACAAACTTGCTATCCTAAACTGCATAACTTTTTTTCTTTTTTTTTTTTTTAAATGGCAACATTAACAGAATAATAACATACATACCGAGCATACAGACATATTTTGATTAGACGGGCACCTATAACGCGATTTTAGCACACACATGCCAGACATTCAGCTGACAAGATGTTAGTGTTTCATGCAAAAGACACATATCGGCCTTATGGTTAATACACTGGCATAAACCATTACTTAAATATCTAAACCTGGAAACCAAGACAACACCATTAGCTGTGCCTCACCCTGTTGGTCAAACACTGCGTGACGATTATACAAACACTGAGCAAACCAATAAAATCTAAGTCATTGCTTAATAACTGTGGTATGAACCAAAAGGAATCCCCATGCTATGTACATCGTGTCATAGCTTGTGCCCAACATTCTATTATAATCAACAAGCAGTGATTGCAAATAAAATAAATAAAACAAAACAATAAGACAGCAATAGGGTTTTATGGTGCTCAATGACCCCAAACACTTCCTTAAGCTGTTTTCCTTAAACACGAGTCAAGATCGACATCGGCTCAATACGTGTAATATCAGCTGGGATCTATGTATGATTAATTGGTCATTAATGGCAAATACACACAAGTCTTACCTGGCCTCCAACCAGCTGCAAAAGGGCTGTGTTGACAGGTAGCTGCTCGATGTCTGTGCTGATGGCCGTCTGGTCAAAGGGACAGGCCTTCCGGTGCAACTTGTTCAGGCACATCTTGCAAACAGTGTGTCCACAACCCAAGCTGATGGGCCTTCGAACAGTCTCCTCAAAGGTCTGTGTGCAGATCGGGCACAGCAGAAACTCTGTCCATTGTGGTGCTTGCACTGGCATGGTTATATCTTGACGGGATGGGTGTGTATAAATGTAAGTAAGATTTTAACACAAAGGAAGAAAAAAAAAATATAATAATTATATATATAGATAATTGGAAGATTCCACTGGAATCAAGATTTTTTTTTTCCGAACTCAATCGTTCTTAAATGTCCTCACACATTGTGGATATTGTATCACATCTCATGATGAATACTGTAAAAGAAAAAGAAGAACATTTGATTAAAAACTTCGAAATCATTTATTAATGAGAACAATTATACACACAGTCAAAATTAAGCTTTATGGTGGGTTTGGACGTATAACCAAACGAAGTGCATCTATAGGTTTGACATGCATTTTAGACGGGAGGAGAAGGGGGGCAGGAGGAGGAGGAGGAGGGGGGACAAAGTCGATAACTGATACTGCGTTGAAATCATCTTTTTCACTAATCACTGACAAACATAATTAACTTGTAGGGAAACGCATTATAATCCACGACGCGGCACATATTTGTACGGTGCAAGCTAATCAAATCACGAAAACGGATCAAAACAACTGCTGTGTGGCCTACTTACAGAAGCTGGTTACCACTATGACTATGGACAAAGGGTACCGAAGAGGCTAACATCCATGTCCCTATGCGCTATCAAATGCAGTGAAGCTCACGTTTATTATTGGAAACGTGTAGTATTGAGCTAACCTTAAGCCACGGGCATGTATTTTAATTCGACAAACCATTTGCTACCACAACTGGAAAAATCTAAACATTTTGTTCTACATCAAATAATTGTGCATGTGATATGACGCGATAAGTTAGCTTAGTTTTAGCGATCTTAGCTATGGGTGGCTAGTTTAGCGAACGCTTCAACGTCGTTGGATCACAAATTATTTCCTCATCTGAACACAATAGTTACTTGAGTATCACGTAGTTATTAATCTCTCAGTGTGAACACATATTTTAATGAATCACACTGTCAAGAACGTTGGTTATCATCCATAAAAATGGGTGAAGGAAACGATGGAAAGCAGACGAACAGTGGCCAACCATTTGACTTGTAGTGATATTATGTAACGCTAGCCTCCCAAGCTAACAAGTAAACTTACTACATCAAAATATATTTATATAAACTAGACAGTCCAGTTTCAATGCGATATCAGTTAAATGTTTACAATCATGGTAAGGGGATGCTTTCGTCGTGAACTTTGAGAGGCAGCTGGCTGAAACGTTTTTCTTGTCAGAAAAGGCTCAGGAAGCTAACAGGCTAACGAACAAATGTTACTCCTCCCCGTAGCATAGCCATTAGCCTGCTAGCTAGACATCTTTATGTTAGCAGAAACTACCCACCGCTATGCGTCTTTAATGTGACTAAAACTAACCATGCAGCGTTTATTGTCAGTTTACCCCGTAAAAACAAAATCTATTTAGTCGATACTACTCACTTATTCCAAAAGACTTGGAAGTATTTCATCTTTCTTTAGAAAACTGTTGCAATATTTTCCTGCCATGTCGACTATGCAGCTTCGCTGCTGCCGAGGTTGGGGAGGGTGTCAACTCGACGACAGACTCGCTAGCCGGTTACAACTAGCTGGGCGAGATGTGTGTATGTGCGTGTGCTTGCATGCTCACGAGTATGTAGCCTAATGGCGCCCTCTATTGGCATCGGACCGAATACACATCCACAACATAAAACTGAACACAGCCCTGGTCACATCTGGGGGTTTCAGACAACTGAGGAGGAGAACGTTATCCTGATTAGGGCGTACAGAATGCTGAACGGACCCACAGGACAAAGACGGTCAAGGGTCTTATCCCAAAAATATAATATGACCGGGAGCCCAAAAGACATGGGGCCCTGCTCTTACATAACGAATATAAAAGATAGTACATACATGAGACACAAAAGGAACTAATGGAAAAAAAAAGAGAAATGTTAAATGAGCACATAGAGACACCATGGCAACAAAGTGATGCTTAAACATCCAAGTCTATATAATATGGTGGTTGTTTTGTGTATTACATAAATATATATTGTGGGGACTCCTAATTGAACAAAACGGCTACTGGTGGCAAAACATCATCATGTTGGCAATCTGGTGTGTGCACGCACGCTTGTTTGTGAGCACAGAAAGAGTGAAGAGAGGGAGAGGGGAGCGGGTGGAATAGGATAAACGAGACAGAGGGAGGGAGGGAGGGAGGGATCAGCTGTATTGACAAGTAAGAATCAGCTGACAGTTGTTTTCACGGGACAAAATCTGTTTTGCATCCCAGCCGTATCAGAGACGCATCCTTCGGACCAGAAGCACCACAGGACAAATGGGAAACAGTCAATCAGTCATTTGAGCTATTTTAGTTTTGTTTTGTCTCTTTTTCTTGGGCTTGATATTGTGCGCGGGGGATCCGTGTGCGCGCGCTGGACTTACGCAACATTCGGGTTCTCGAGGCAAGGATGAAATTAAAGCAAGCATTTTTTATATTCCATTTTTGTTAATCCCACTGATTTCTGAAGGGATTACCGGACCAATCATGATAGAGGGACCGCTTGCTCGCATGACACTGCTCGGATTGGGAGCTACATAGATCTGTGAGTGGAAGCACAACATCGGGATCTGAAGAAGCATCGAAAGAATCTTTTTTTGGTCTCGTTTTATTTTTTATCCGGTGGGAACAGTTGTCACGTCCTATATTGCTCATGTTGTAAACCGACCTGATAGTGCACGCTGCAGTATCTGCACGGCTGGTTGGCGCAGGTCTTATTGGTAAGGAGTAGAACTTTTGTGCAGACATTTAGCTATAGCAACTTTCTCACGATGATCAACGCTAGGAATTGTGTTTTAAAGATTATTATCTCTACCGCCAAGGTTGCTTTTTCTTCATGTGTTTTAGCCTCTGAAAATATGTTCTCATCCCATGTATTAAGAAGCTATTTTGTTCATAATTCAAGTATGCATGTTATAGTGTTTCTATGTCGACGTTTTGCAAAATTACAAGTATTATGGTTTTATGAAAATGTTTTTTTTTTCAAAGTCAACAATTAAGCAAATCGCACTTTGTTCCTGAGCTGATAATTGAAAGTGTGACACAGAATACTTTTTTTGGTACTTGACATTGATCTTGCTGAGAAAGAAAATACATCGTATGCTTAGGCTTGTAGGGTCTCAGTAGCAAACAGCAGTTGCTTATTCTTGTTCTGAAGGATTATCCTGCGCCCTGCAAAGTAATCACTGGATAAGGCAACGTGACTCAATCCACAATAGATATCTCCTCCCACCACGAAGAGAGACGCAATAACTGATTTCATCTTTCTTTTTGTGTGCATAAGAATGATAAAACTTTCTGCTTTTTCTACAGAATCCATCTAGGCCTTTTTTCGCTTGACCAGCCGATGGAGGAGGAGAAAGCAGATGACAGTATACATCCAAAATCCAGTTGCCCTGTGCCCACGGGGGTTCCTATTAACTGGGGGCTGATTATCGGCCCTGTTCCTGAGCCTGTTTTCCCAGCACCCTCCTTGAACACCTCACTTGCTCCTCCTCAAAATTCAGCCATGCACACACTACAGACCAAGGTGAAGTCGCTGACACAGAGAAGGACACGGGGGAGAGAAAGAGAGAAGGACAGAGAAAGGTTGGACACAGAGGTTCAAATGAGCAGTCCAGCTGGGCAGATGTCATCTGAAATCTTTCTCAGGCAGCGACCCAGAGGAAAGGGGCAGCCATCTGTGCCTGCGACCTCCTGGCGATCAGGAACAGCGAGAGACTTGAGCAGTAGTGATGCAGAAGAGGAGGTAGAGGTGCAGGTTAGGTTGGAGATCCACAGTCCTCCGGTTGAGGCAAAAACAAAGCACGGGGAGGAGGAAAGTGAAGAGGAGAAGTCAGATAAAAAGGAGGGCCAGGCTAGTTCTCAGACAAGGGAGCCTAGTGGGCTCAGGGAGGGCACCAGTCTGGAGAGTCTTCTCTCAGACCACTCGAGCAGCAGCAAGGAGGAACCATCGCCCCCTCCTCTACTGCCCGTTCTGCCCTCTTCTACTGCTACCACTTCTGACTCCTCCTCTTCAGTAAAACACTGGGCACCTCCAAAAGGCTTCTGGAGAGTTGCACGCCCAGAAACATTGCTACTCAATGGGGTTGGCCCTCACAACATACCCCCGACTTTACCACTGAAAGACTACACTCAGATAGAGGTGCTGGCAGAGCCTCACGCAGAGTCTAAACCATTTGAAACAGACAGCAGGAATGAGGTGGGAAGGGATGTGTCATCAGAGTTGAAATACTTGGATAACGTGGAGTGCTACCTGGACAGCTGTGAGCAAGGGGAAGCAGACGGGGCCGATTCAGCCAAAGGAATGTGCAGCTCAGACAGCTGGGAGAGCATGTCGTCACAAAGCGGAGTGCTCTGCGAAGATTTGAAGCTCAGAGTGAAGGAGAGGGCTTATGCAAAGTTAAGGGAAAGACAACAAAACAGCAGAGATGAACCAGATCAGCATGGAGAAGAAAGTGTCGACTCTTGTGGAGATATAACATGCAGAGTGGATTATAAAGGTAAACCTTGTGAGGGAAATTCTATGGATTCAGTGTTAGGTGTCAAATTTTTCAAACCAATCAATCAAACGATAAACAAAAACCAACTGAATTCAGGTGAAGATTGCTCCTCCCCATCTTGAATTGGCATCAGTGTTAGTTTAATAGCAAATGGCTGAAAGCGTGATAAAGCTTGTGACTACGCCATTAAACTCCTGACATTTGTTTCTCACTGTAGCTAACACTACCTTTTAAACAGTGACATGTCTTTCAAAATGAATAAACATTTGATCACATATACTGATGCAACAGATCATCTTAAAGCTTGACTGAGGACGTTTCAATAAGTGGCTTAGATTTAGTTCTTTGATTTTTATTTGTGCATTCCTTCATGCAAGGAATTTAAACACTATCAATTCTATATTGTTGCATCTGAATTTTTTCTAGCAGTTTTTGTGACATGCTTGCATGCTAGAATTGAGATAGAGAGTTCAGAATAGTGCTTTCAGTTTTTATGTTTTCCCCCCAAATCATGCTAAACCATTAAAAGTTAGTCCACTTTGTCTTTATAGAATGCTTTCCAGTTGTTGGAGTCTTTCAAAGTGCCATTTAAAAGTCATTCTCTGTCTGCCCAGAAGGTTGTATTAAAATGCAGTATATAACCTGGCCGATTCCCAGCACTGAACAGATGTCAGATGTGCAGATGTGTACTAGGGTGTTGCTATTATTAGCGGTCAGAGCAGTGGGGGAAGTGTCCCTGTGTTTGTATCTCTATCTGAGAGCCACTGGATGTCTTTGTATGCATGTAGGTTCACGGATTATGTATTTTACCATGTTTATTGTGTCAAATATTACAAGTCTCAACGCTGAGTGTGGTTCAATACCAGAAGGGGGGGTTAGAGGAAGAAACGCAGATGTAAGTCTAAATAGGATAGAGTGATCTTTCCTTGGCAATGAAATCAGCTGTTATCTGTCTCTCACTGCTTCTATAATCTGTTTTCTTCTTCAACTAACATTGAGAATCAGGCTTAGCCTACCGGATTCAAAGTGAATTTTATAGTATTATATTTTATGAAAACCTACACAAAACCCCAATGGCTTTAATACCCTTGTAGGTCTCATCGTGGATATTTTTTTTTGGCAATTGTATTTATCCCCAAACTTAAAGCTAAATATGAACTGATCCTTAAATAATTACTTATTTAAGAAAGTTGTGACATGCTAATTGAATGAAAAGGGAACAAAGACATGAAAATGTTAAATTGAATTAAAACAAGCAGGATGTAAAAGAAAAAGATAATCTTGGCCTTACCAGATCTTTAGATAAGGTAAATACAACCTCAGATTAACAAAAACGCATGACATATTACGCCATGTCATCATTTATTTAACAACATTTTCCCATACGAATTAGGAGGGCAAGTAGCGGCCATGTGCGTCTTAACATATTCACTTGATGAATTGATCAAGCAAGTTTCAGCATGTCTATTGTAGCAGGAGTTTTGGCAGTTTGCTTGTATAAAGTATTCAAGAAATGTTGCAAAAAAAAACCGAGAGCTACACCTTAGCCTCCAGAAGCTAGGTAGCATGTTTAAAGTTAAAGTTTAAAAAAGTACAATGTGAAAAAGACATTTTGTCACTTTGGAAGGCTTATCAGGAGGAAACCTCTACTTACATGGCATCAAGGTGTAGGCTTACAAAGTCATATCAGAATCAACCAAGCAAGGCTTCTGAAAAAATGTCCTTTGGACAGATGGGACCAAAGTAGAGTGGAGTGTTCAAAGTAATCAAAATGCACTGTACAGCATTTTTTGAAAACCAAACGTGGCATATCAGCAGAAACAATTCATACCAGCTGTCAGGCAAGATGGTGGAGACGTGATGGTTTGGGTTTGTCATGCAGCCACAGGACATTGGCACCTTGCAGTCACTGAGTCAACCATGAACTCTTCTGTATACCAAAGTATTTTGGAGTCAAATGTGAGGGCATTTGTCTTACAGTTAAACAAAGATCCGAAACAGCAGAAAAGTCCAGACCTGATTTAAAAGCTGGGGTGGGATGTGAAGACATGCTTGCAGCCCTCAATGAACTACAGTAATGGTTGAATGAAGAGTAGGCCAAAATCTCACCACAGAGACTGTTAGCATCATACAGAAAACATTCATTTCAAGTTATTGTTGCCAAAGGTGGGTCCACAAACTACCGATTTATGGGCTGTACAAAGTTTTTCACATATTGCTTCTGCATATTGGCCTATATATTTGTCACACTTTGTGACACTGTGTAATATGTTGTTCATCTGAACATGTCTTTACCAAATTTTAAGACTTGGTAAGGACCAAATCTTTATTATGTTCTGATACATAAAACCTAAGAACTGAGAGAGGGTATACTTACTTTTCTTCTCTTTACCATGATTGCACATGCTAACAATGCCCTTTGTTCTTTTCCAGATTTTTTCAGATTTGTATTTTCCCTTTCTGTTTTATGCCAGTTTCAGGTGACCATGGTGTTTTGGACAGTACAGACACGGCCCTGCTTGCTCAGGAGCTTGAACCATATTTGAGGTGAGCATTGCTATGCTAGATAGCTGTGGATAGCTGTGGCTACATAAAACTCTTATGGACTATTTATTATCCTCTCCTCATACATATATCACCTCTACAGTTTCTCCTGCTTGAGATACTGAGTGAGGTTTTTTTCCCTCAAGAGAAGCAACTGCAATGCCAGACAATCGAGACAAAAATTGTGACAATAGGGTTAAGTAATTGACAAGAGGAGATGGAGGTATGAAAAAGAATCCATTCATGAAAAAAAATACAAGTACCATAAGCAATATTCTGATTACACTGCTATTTGATCCCAAATTAGATTATAGTTAATTTTATTGCAGTTTTAACTCCATAACTATTTTACAATAGTAGCTATGTTTTGTAATTTATTATTCTAATCATGATTGTAATGAAACACTTGCTCGTGAAATACCTAAACAAGCTTTTAATTCTAATGTGCTTTTAAGTGTTAGTATAAGAAAAAAGGTGACCGTACAAACTTTAATCTACCGAAACACAATAATGCTCTCATCTTGGACACACAGGAGAGAATGAATCACATTCAGTCCATTACAAGGATAATCCACATGGCTGGTGTATCATGCTATCTTTATCACTGGGCCAAGGGATAAAGACAAGTACAGACGATGAAGCACAATACAGAGCAGCTTAGCTTCAGGGGGCATGGATAGATGCATGGATGACGTTTCTTTCTGCTGCTCACCACCAGGGCCATTCCCCAGTCTATCTATCTGATATTGCATAAGACAGCTTAGGCAGATACAGCTTGATTCACTCTATGTTAAGTCAGTCTGATGTTACTGGATATGTGTTAAAACAGACCAAACATGGCACATTTTAACGCTTTATTTAAATTAAACTGTACTCAAACAGATGAAGATATATTTGAGTATCATTGTACTCTCAAATCTATCCTTTCCTTTGCTGTTTTCATCGCCTACATGGCATATTTCTGAGACAATTCTTATTTTCTTTTTCTCTTGGTCACCAGGTCACTTCTTATTATCAGTGATGAACTCCCTCTAAGCCCAAGACATGAGGAAGCCAAGCGTCTTCTGGAGCGAGCTCGACTCAAGGCTCGCTCCAATCACTTTAAAGGTGATCGCCCTCGACGCTCCCATTCTGATCAGAGATCCACAGTGTAAGTTGGAAAAAAATGTCTTATGTCTCATCTTAAATATTTTTGGCTGCTTCAGAAGTGAAATGTAAGACATTGTAAACTTACCACTTACTTTGTTCGGTGTGCGTGCATAGATAGGATTCATGGTGTGTTGAAAGGTTCCTTTGGCTGAACGTTAACAGGTTTATTGTGTTTATTCATCATTTATGTCCCGCCCTTATGTCTCTCTTTGCTATCCATCTAACTTCCTCTCTGCTTTGTCAATCATTCTCTTGCACTTGGCTTATTTTGGCAAGTTGCATAACTGAAAGCTTTGGAACCTGACCGTGCTTTCTCAATACAAGCACAAAGCTGACAATGTTGTGAAAATGTTGCTCTTATACTGTTTATGTAACAGTGTAAAAATCATGCAGTCTTGTTCCGAAAATCCCCTTTTGTAACCAGGAAGCCTTCACTAAATTCAGGATTAGGAATACTTGCATTGGATGATACATTTACGATGGCATAAGAAATCTGGGCCATGGTAACAGGGACAGATGTAGTCACTACGTGAACAGTACTGATTAAATCTCTGGTTTAGTGTGAAAAGAGCAAGTTTTGTTGTTACTAAACTCGCTGCAAGTCCTGTGTTGAAGTGGTCTGATGCTGAGAGATGACTGTAAATCAGTTCCTTTCTGTTGTTGCCTTTTGCTTTCATTTTGCTTCACTTCTAAGAGATACTCGTGCACAAACTGATGCAATATCTTCTCATTTTAAATGACACAGATATATATACCTTTCCGTTTTCTTGCAGGAAGAAGCAGCAAATTGAATCAGCTGGTCCGACAACAATACAGAAACCCGTTCAAGCCAAAGAAGATCTAACAGCCCAAGCTGTATCTAGTTCCTTTCTTGTCCCTACACAAAGAGACACTTCCCCCAGTGACCAAGCTGGCCGATCCAGACGGTACGGTTGTTCACCCACACGTGTACGCTTTGAGGATGAATCAGAGAAAGAGGCGGAGTCTCGTTATTTAGACAGATTGAGACAGCGTGGAAGGCCTGTGAAGTCCAAGAGTAAAGAAAACAATACAGATTCCGGTAGTGGTGGCTCAGAGAGGGGCAGAGGCCAAAGAAGTGTCTCTTTGCCTCCCTCCCAGAAGCAAGAAGATAGTAATACAGTAACAAGTGATGAAACCACAACAGTTGTTAAAGAGATAATAATGCTGGTGAAGAAGTGTGAAGCGTGTGGGTCTGTAGTCAGGGAACCTCAGCCCATCTCTTCATCATCAGATCTAAAGAGCAGTGAGCCACAGCAGTCTGGGAACCTTGAGGAACCGCGAGGTAAATCAGCTCCTCGCCTGGCGCCCGCAAATAAACCAGATGCAAGTACCCGTCCCAAAGCTCCACTTACTGTCACTTTTGCCGGAGCATATGTGCTTGGGGAAAATAAAGAAATCAGCATGGGATGGAAGTCGTCTGGCTTTGGGAAACTCAGGAGAAGAAGCAGGAAAGGAGAAAGTCGGTTAGAGTCGGGCCATGGTCCTTATGGTCCATCATGGGCTCAGCGTCGCAACTCAAATCCACGGAACAGGGTCAACTTGAGCAGAGCGGTTTCATTTGCGCCTGATAGCCCTGTTTCTCTTGAGCCAGATTCACTTGAGGCATCGGGTGGTCTCAGAGAATCACCCGCCCCATCCCTGCCTATAAAGTCAGCCCTGAAGTCAAGCTCAAGAAATCGCTCTGCTGCAGTTCAGTTTCAGATGTCCTCCAATCAGGGAGGAGAGGGTGGGTCCCAAGCCCTAGTGGACTCCCCAGAGACAAGAAGGGAGTCTCCTGTGTCACTAAGCCAAGGGACACCTGCAACAAGCAGTCCAGTGCACTGTATCAGGCCCTCCACCCTGAGGTACTCGCCAGCCAGAGTCCCCACAGATATGCCATCTGCTGAGCTCTGGGATGCTACTCCAGATGGAGCAGGTGAGTTAAGTCTAGCAGAGCCTTTGTTCAAACATCTAATGTGGTAATGCCAACACAGAGAATGAGGAGTTTGATTTCTGAACCTGTGCGTACATTTTCAGAAAAGTACCCTGTACAGTACATAGATGGTACTTTCGGTAAATACTGTGGAACTTTGTTTAATTTTAAAGATAGAACCTAATCACTGACAAAGGAAAAGGGTCGATGATTGTACCTTAAACAACTCAAAGACATAGGCAAATATATAAGCTAAACTCTTGATAGATAGGCTGTTTACGAGTTCCTATTTTGTCTATGTGGATGTTCTCAGCATACTCAAACTTCATCCTACAGTACAAAACATGCCTGGTAGCTTAACCAGTAATTCACAATTGACTTTAGCTGTAATAGCTCCATTTTTGTACCTAGACATGAAGGTGCGTTTTTGTCACTGCGGTGCAGAATTGTTTCAGATTCCAAATTGTCAACACAATTAAGAATATGCATAACACCTTGCTTTTTATAACTTACCAGATGAAATAATGAAAACTTCTCACTCAGTAAGAAATGTAATGATGGCAGTGAAAATGGACAGCACGTCTAAAGTGCAATGCAGTGGAAGTATTTTGTAGCTTTTTTTTTTATTACCATACACTTCCGAAATGAAGTACACAAACCAAAAATTCCAAACTTTTCCTCATAGCATATACAAGTAAAGTCTATTTTACCACAATTGAAGATTAGTCATAGTTTGACTTTACAGATAAACTCGTGCTAATGAATTTACAAAATTTTGTTTAAACTGAAAAAAAAACTATATAGAATAGAATAGAATAGTGATCAGTAATGACTGTCTCTCAGCAGGTCTAAGTGGAGACACTGGTTCTGGTTCAGAGTGCCGTATGCGTGGCCTTGGTATGTCTCGGGCTGAGGATCTCAGAGCTGAGCTGTTGAGAGCAGAACATCTAAAAGCTGAGGCTTTATGGGAGGAAAGCTCTGACAGTTCAAGGTAAGCCAAAATTCCAAATGTTCTTGTCATAGCTTAGGCAACAAATCCCTTGCCCTCACCAACACTGTCCCTGCAATGACTTCAGCGGGGCACTGGTAACAGTTGGGAGATTAAAACTCTGACCTGCACTCCATGGGATGTTATTGCTGGAAATATCATGTCAGTACCAAGACAATTCTGCCCTCTTTTGGCGATGAAAAGCAAGAGTCCATTCATTCATACAGTATGAGAAAGATGGAAACATATGTGACAAGTAAACTAAAAAAAATGAATATCCAGAGTGTGTTTATTAGTTCTTTAGTTTATTTTCAGTTTTTAAGTCTATGTTGTTATACTTTCCTCCTTAAGAAAACTGGATGGAAGGCCAAAGCTATTCCTGCGCCGCTTCTTTTCCTCCATTGGTCTGAACAGCGTTGGCAGACTTGTGAAAGGGAGTCGCTCCAGCAGCATGGAACAGCTCAGTATCCCCGCTGTTCCCAAGGCAAGCTCAGCCTCACCAAGCCCCACGCGCAGACCTCAGCCGACCATCCGCATTCAGAGGACACCCTCACTGCAGACCCTGCACACGGTAAGCAAAAGAGCTCAAAGTCACATTTGGTTTTTACCTTAAAAAGAAAGGTATCGTGGAGAAATCATGTAATAATTTCTAGAAATTATTTAGAAGGTTAATTGTAACTTTATTGTTTGACTATTGGAGCACAAATAATGCATTTCAGATTGTCTGGTCATTCTTACCCTAAGTAATGGCCTGCACTGTCCGTCTGAAAGGCCATGCTTGTGTGTTGTTAAACAGACATCCTAAAGGAGCTATGATATAAAAGACTGCGGTTACAAAAGCTGGTCCGGGGAATTTTGCCACTACATCTACACAACACGTTACAATGCCATTCATTTGCCACTAGGTGCTGCCACTGGCCCAGCTGCGTAAAGCCTCCTCTGTCCAGAGTTTGGAGAGAAGAACAGAACGTTCGACAATACTTGGAGAGGTGCAGATACCGTATGGTCTGGCACCCAGGTGGGTGTCAAAAGCAAATACAATAAATAAGATGAATAAGAGAAATTCACTCAGAAGAATGACTGACTGATAAAGCTGGAGAGAAAACTGCTGTGTATTTGATTTGATCACATGATAATCTTTAATAAAATCACACATTTCTGCTTCTACAGTCCTGATAGCCCCCAGCTTGAGCTTCACAGAGCCCTAAGTGTTGAAGACGTACTTGTCTCTAGAATGGTGCGTCCAGTGAGCCGGGTCACCCAGGCTTTCCCAGATGGGACTCTTCTGCTGGAGCTTGTCAAACCCCCGAACGGTCCATTTGGTTTTGTCATTTCAAGGGGTAAAGGTCGACCGGACACAGGTAAGTTCTGTTTGTCTCGTAATCTCTTACATTTAGAGTTTGGTTCTGCAGTTGCAGAATTAAATTAGGCCTCAGCCATCAGCGAAGCTACCCTACGATGGCCCGTTGGGGTACAGAATCACTTTAAACTAACCAGCATCCTTCCTTGCCCCATTTTTGTATCCCTCTGTAGGCGTATATGTTGAGAAAGTGGGTGATGGCAGTGGTGAGGGCCCATATGTTGGCCTCCTTAGTGTTGGCGATGAGATTCTACAGGTGAATGGGGAGGCGGTGGCTGGTCTGACTTTGGACCAGGTGACAAGGCTTATGACCCGTGAAAGCACTGCTTCCCTTCGGATATTGCCGTCCCGACGCAATCAACGCTGACTGGGCCGGAAAATGCACGGCACAGAGCCTCTTCTCCTGGAGACATAGACTGACAACTATACAAACCCTGCAGATTGATTAGAATGTGTGGTAGACAAGAGTTTGAAATAAGTCACACTGCAACACACTTAGGGGAGGGAGAGGTCATTTCTTTTAGTGCAAACAGTACAGAAAATATGCTGCCGAGAAACTGAATTTTAAAGTTTTTATTGTCTTATAGCTGAGGAATTTAAACCCAGCACATTTTTATCTACTATATTAGATGAGCAGGTGACCTTTCTTCTCTTTTTTTTTTTCTTTAGATCATAACACAATAAAGCTGACTGAGAAGTATCATATTTTCTCACAAATTGAAAACTGTTTTTAAAGCTATTTATTTAGTTAAAATGTGTGATGATATGTAGGGATGTGTGTCACATGTTAGCTTGGCCCATTAGCCAAGATCCAAAGAGCCATGTGCAGAGCAAGAGGGCGAGTGGGTATCATTTTTTCAGTGTATCAGGTTTCCCTGCATGGGACTCTGCATGGTACCCACCTTTTGCTTTGACTGTGTGCAGTATATGCTAAGCTAATTCTTCCAATGATTGGTCAGTATTGGTTTGTTGGCCTTTTGCTTCTAAATAAAAATCTTTTATTTTGTCGATCTTTTTATCCTTGAAGGTCATGCAATTTTTTCTTTTTATGTTTATTTTTTTTAACCACACAAACAGAAAAAAAACCTCCTTTCTCGATTCCAGAGGTTAGCACCAATTCACTTATCACTGTAGATTTGCATTGTTTAAATTAATGCTTTGTGGCACAGTCGCGTTCACTTGGGAATATTCTCGGGTTGTTTCACGCTAAACTGTTGTGAACACAGGATGCAGGATGACGGTCGTGACTGCTGTTGCAGGGCCTGGTTTAACGTCGTGACTGATGTCAGAGCTTCCTTTTTTAAAGTCTATCTATCTATCTATCTATCTATCTATCTATCTATCTATCTATCTATCTATCTATCTATCTATCTATCTATCTGAACGAAGCTCTATAATTTCACGTTTCCCAGTTGATTTATAATTCAACTTAAGGGAAGAAATGTGTAGAAAATCCGTTATTAGGACCTGCTACGATCAAGGCTGTGCTGAACGTGCCCCGATAGCATGTCACAGTTGATGCTCTGCTCTTTTATCTGATGCCTCCAGAGGCCAACGGGCTTTTATCTGCCCGAGCCATGACTCCCAGTGGACCCCGGGGAACCGCCGGCCAAACTTCCCACCCAGCACACAGGAGCACACCTTATTCATTTATTTGTTTATCGACGTAGAATTTTTCGATTCCGGCGTTTCCATCAAGACAATTAGACCGCCAAGTTACAGTACTCTTTATGTAGGAAGACGCCATCATAAATGGACAAAGATGAATATATTCTCTCTTTAAGATCAAATACAAAAAAATAAATAAAACAAGATACATGGTCCTCTATCATCGCTTATCTTATTGCTTGATGAATGGGCTTAGAGAGACTTGAAAAAAAAGCCTTTGCATAGAATAGAAATTGGTCAGAGGCTTAACCTGAGCTTTTGTTTCTCTCGTTAAAAAACTAAAAAAATTACTACACCTCAACTATGGCTCAGGCTACAGTAGTATGCCACCCCACGTTGTTACAGACCGTTGCGCTGCGTCTGTTTGCTTTTTTTTTTTTTTTTTTTTTTTTTTTTAATGCCTTGCCCTCCACAAGACTATATAGCCCACGACAGCCAAATAATAATGAATCATTTTATAAATAATGGGTTTAGGGGCTTATCGGGAATGAAGAGGCCGCTGCCGTGCGCTTATCTCACTCGGCCACATTGCGGCCTGTGTTCCGCTCCCCATACAGAGGGAGCGCACTGGATGCGGTGAGGAATAACTCAACTACACACACACTCACACTCACACTCACACACTGCTCCACAACTGGCAGAAAAAAAAAGAAAAAAACCTCAGACATGGATGACCCACTCACAAAATGGCTTCACTTACACAGTAACATCAACAACACGGCTGGAACGGTAAGTGCAAAAAAAAATACATCTCTATTAAATACCATCGCGTTTGTTGTTTCATTCGCTGTAATTAGACTTCTGTGGGCTCCGTTTTATTGGTATTGTGAGCGAAATGCTTTTATTTTCTGTTACTGTGCGATCGGCACAGACTACGGAATAACGGATGCGAGGCCTGTGGGAGAATTCCCAGAAATAACAAAGCGTTTTTAATCGGCGTTCATGCTGTTGGTTTGAAATAATATTCCGGGGACTTTTATCGAATATCACCACAAAAAAACACCTGACACTGGTTTGGAATGTATTCAAAATGTCAAACTCTTAATGTTTGGTTGTTACAACAGCATTTCTGGCCTTCACCACGGTAAAACTACCTACGATGACAATTTGGCTAATAATAATAATAATAAAAAAAGATCTGGTTTAAGTACTGTCGAGGTTATTCCGGACACGCTGAAGGTAGGGAATAAGAAGGATTTTATTTCGACGCAATGTGATTTTCTTGGTAGTCCTGGTATCCACATTGTCTCTGCATGTCGTTAATTTAATTTCCAAATACACCAAAAAAATGGGCTTTTAACACATGTTACTCAATGCAAAGCAGAAAATGAAAATAGCGCGTTAACGGTACTATAAACTGTGTCGGAGGCCGAGCAAGCAATTATTTGAGAGCTTCTTTAATTTAATACAAAGGAAACAAACAAACAAAAAAAAAAAACATGTACGAGGAAACCACAAAACGCTCACGGTGTCAGTTGCCGTTTGAAAACACCAACGAATTAGTTTCACCGAAACATTTTGAGAAATGTGGATTACAATGAGCGCGTGCGGGTATTTCATATCAACTTTAAGACACACCTTCGATATTTCACAAAAAACTGTAGAATCCCGAGGAGCTCAATTTAATACTAATGACTAAGCTGCTGATGAGTGTTAGCCTGTCATGTGGGAAATGTGTGACCCTTTCGAGCATTAACAACTATAACTATATTTTTAATTATTGAATAAGAAGCATTTAATGCAACCAGGGACTGTGAGCTGATTGCCAGGTTTACATTTGCCTGTGTAATGTTTTGCATTTAGCTGTTGAAAAAGAATAAGACGCTTGTAAAATGTATGTATAATAAGAATAAAAGGAACAAACCTAGGTTCCTCTTTTCAAAATTTGCAAAGACAGCAAATGCCTGGGTGTATCTTGTACTTTAACAGATGATCCTCTGATTATTAATTCATCGATGGAAATCTTATTTAGGACATAGTGGGACTGTAACGAGTGGTGGCGGTTTAAAAATGATGGAAAAGCGGCAGCAGGAGCTTTGTCCTGGAAGTCCCGAAGCAGGGTCCGGTCCTGGAAAGCGGGAGGACTCCGCCATCATCTCCAGACAGAACGGATACAAGGAGGACGAAGAGTCGCAAAGAGAGGAGGGGGTGGAACATGGTGAGGAGGAGGAAGAGCAGGAGGAGGAGAGGGGTGGGAGCTTCAAAGGGGTTGAGGAGACGGATGACGTTCCTCTGCAGAACTCGAGCAACGGGACCAGCATCAGCATCATCATCAACGGCGTTGCCAAGGAAACTGCCTCTCACAACGCCCTTGACCTGAAAAGGGAAGTGCCGGTGATCGAGCTCTCCAGGAGGGACGCTATAAAAGCGGTCGAGCAGAGGACTGAAAGCCATTTGGTGCCGATCACGGAACTTCGCAGACCTCCACCGTTGCCGCTGCCGCAGCCGCAACGAGACGACGCTCGAATGGTCCAGCTGAGCCCAAACGCGTTTCCTGTCCCGGCCCGGGCGATGCTCTACAACCTGGCGCAGCCTCTTGCCGCCATCAACAGGTAAAGGTGCAGTCAGATAAAAAAAAAGAAAAAAAAAAAAAAAAATCACCTGGCTCTATGAATGTAGGCTATGTTTTATCTCAATTGTGAGTCTTCAGCACAGAAAGTTGCTCAATTCTGTGGGGTT
This sequence comes from Odontesthes bonariensis, assembly GCF_027942865.1. Lineage (NCBI taxonomy): Eukaryota > Metazoa > Chordata > Actinopteri > Atheriniformes > Atherinopsidae > Odontesthes > Odontesthes bonariensis. The sequence continues at coordinate 20,839,611 of NC_134519.1, read as the reverse complement.
ATATGTGACCCCATCATGCCCAGCAGGATTAAGGAAAAAGATGCTTGAGATGCAATTGAGTTCACATTATGTTTACATTATTCACTATATGTTGTTCCATCAGACACACAGATATGCATTTGTGTTATACTTTTGCAAAGATCATGGTTTAGAAGCCATGCAGGAAAGATGTATTCTGATTATATATATATATGCAGGAATTATGTCTCATACACCTGTGAGTCTTTTGTACTTTCTTTTCCTTTAGTCTCGGAGGGGAGTCGGAGCAGTACAGCATGTACCCCAGCAACAGGGTAAAGCGCCGCCCGGCGCCTTATGAGGTTGAACTCGACGAGGGTAGGCGCATTTTAGATCTTTATAAGTATGGTAAGATGCACTTCTGCTGTGTCTTCCTTCCGCTAATACAGTCCCTAAACATCCCCTCCTCATCTCCATTGTCATTCATCCACTGACATGGATCAATACTGTAGCTAATCTCAGTGTTGCACAAGATGCCTTGCAGAAAAAGGAAATTAAGAAACTAAACTTCAACCACTGAGGAATGAAGAAATCATAATTCATGGCACACAACTGCCTCTCTGAATGCCATATGTACTTGCATACCATTAGAATAAGTAATTCTTGGGCAGATGTGGGGTTTATTTAATTTGAAACACGCTTTCCACTGCTGCCCACTCACTGTCATATAGGGGAGGAGGATGGGGGAGCTGTTGCCTCCATGCCAAGGTTTTACTGCAGAGTGGGCTGAGGGATTAAGATACACTGGGTGTGTTCCAAGGGCAACAATAGCCCAGAAGACACCAAATTGTTGTGGGGGGGGGATAGGCGCTACCTGCAGTGAAGCATTTTATTATGCCTAGATAAATAAAAAGCACCCATGCTGAATGGGATGAGCATGTCTCCTCGACATCCTTTCGTGTGGTTTAGCCAGCCTTACCAGCTATCTCATTGTATCACTTTTGAAAAGTTTATGGCACATTTCTGCTCCATCCTCTAAAAATCCATGGTTGTTTAGAGGACAGTTTTGCAACCTACTTCTAAGGGATAAAAAAAGTCAGAACTTTTTGTCTCAAAGCTGCTGTGCATCTGGTTTCCTGCAGCTAATTCTTTTACAGTTACTTTGTAGCTTCTACAAACCACATTTTATGTTTCAGCTCTGCATGCTGCATTTTATCTGTATGATTACCTTGTCTCCTTACTCTCTCCATTTCTGTCTTTGTTTCCCCTGCTAGCTGGCCAGCCAAAGATTGTGCGCCGCATCTTCACAAACAGTCGTGAACGCTGGCGGCAGCAGAATGTAAATGGTGCATTTGCAGAGCTTCGTAAACTGATCCCCACTCACCCTCCAGACAAGAAGCTGAGCAAAAATGAGATCCTGCGGCTGGCTATGAAGTACATCAGCTTCCTCTCCAACCTTCTGGAGGATCAGGATGGAGGAAGGAATGTTGCCAACACAACTGATGGTGACACAGGGCTCCTGGTTGGGGTTGGGAACCATGAGGGGGGGCCTCAGGGTGCTCCGCACCAAGACACTGTAGTGACTTTGGCAAGGGATGATCTTCTGGAGACAATGTCGCCAAGCTCCAGCTGTGGAAGCTTACCTGATGGTGATGCTGAAGGGAGTCCTGAAAGCTTCATGGAGGACCAGGACTCACCTCCAGCTCCTAGGACTCTAGCAGCCTCCCGTGGGCCCCCACTGCATCTTGCTACCAGGGATCTGAGGCGCAATGGACGCCCATTAGATGGTTCTAGTCGGCGATGATGCTAGTGCCAGCAGACCACGGACACAACATCTGAAACTGGAAGGAAGCAATGAGAGGGACTGAAAAAGAGATGGATATCCCTAGAAAACACTGTTATTTTTAAGTTGTCAGTGTATGAAGCAGAATCAGGCTGCTCACAGAGAAAAAGTGGTGTCTAAATTGGATCGTGAGTCCACTCTTGTCTCTTAAGACAGTACAGATGATTAGTGTGGTTGAATTTGATCCAGCAAAGACTTGTAAATTGTGCATGTCTCGTATCTTTGACAGACCTGCGAATTATGACTTTCTGTGTTTTGGGAGCTCAGATTGTTATAAACTATAAACTCATAAAGATGTAAGGAAGAATGAACAATCAAAACCCAACAATAATTACACAAGAAATTCTTTTTTTTAAAGATTTGTTGCTCTAATATATGAGAAATGCCATTACCGTTTTGATAACAAAATAGTGTGGCCAGATTTGATCCATCTTGCATGCAGAGTTCTGCAAGTAAATGGATTGAAAATGCGAAAATTTAAACTGTTTCGGAACAAATTAATATGTTAACAGGAAAAAAAGACAAGCCAGTTATGTATGTACTGTACATAGCGTTAAATTTCAACTTTGCAATGTTATAACAGTGACTAAAATTCAAGTTATGTGGTTTAAGATGTACCATAGTGTGTTTGTCAATGGGTTTACGATCAAAGCAGTCTTTTAGGAGACAGGAAATAAGGAGCAGGATAAGAAGACATTGGATAAACTCTAAATGTAAAACAAACATTGAACGTAAAGTACATCAAATGTGGTACCATTTCCTTCTGTTACACTTTGGTGATTAGAAAATGACACCAAATATTGCAGCAGGCAGTCAGACAATTTCACTGTCTGGAATAAATATATCTATTTGAAATTGTTGTGGAGGTACAAGACAAGCAGTGCTCTTAAAGTGTACAACACATGGGTCAAATGAAATCATGGACTGACTCATGCAATCCTTTTTATATGAATGTTTCTGTGTGTGTGTGTTTTTTTTTTTTTAAACTGTAATGCAGATGTAGTTTAGTAAGGTACACAAATTAATCTCTTCAATGCCATATTACACATGTACATACACACATACACCTCCGTCACCACCAAACAGTGTTAATGTCATAATAACACCAGCAGTTTTCTGACAAAGACAGTTAGGTATTGCTCACTGTTGTCGGTTATTCTGCTTTTTCAGCAGGACCTAGTAGCCTACATTGGTACCTTTGGTAACTATGGTATTTTATGAATTGCAGTAAAGGGACATTGTACGTTTGGTAATGACATATTTGTTGTATGATAGCTGTATCTATAAATATATCCAATGTTAAATTGCTGAATTTTATACAAAACCCCTGAATAAAACATGCAGAGGAAGAGTCTTGTATACCTATATTTGTATGTAAATCTACATAAGGACATTTTGAGTTTAGCCGATTAAATTCTAAGACAACTTCATTTGGTTCAATTCACCAAGCTTACCTGAACATGTAACATTTATATTAATCATTTTCAGCCCGCAATCTGCACATAGTGTGTAGTTCAAACCACAACCTCCTCAGAGAAACTCCTCCCGTGGACGCTGGAATCCTCACTTCCTCCCCAACAAGTGACAACTTCCTGTGCAGGTTAACATGGCTCGCTGACCTGCAGGATATCCTGCCATTGTGAAAGTGGTTTTGACAGCCTCCACTCCACTCTCTTACCCGCTGTTGTGTCTGTACGCCTTGCAAAACAGCCATACAGATCAAGACTCCACCGCCCATAAATTATTCAGTTACGCAATGGAAAAGTTACAGTGTGTTCACCAACCCGTGTTCATAAATAAAATAATAGCGTAGAAAACGTAGCAAGAATGCTGCATTTTCTGAAGTCTACCTCCCTATATTATCTAACTTTACACAGCAGGCTGTGCCACCAGTTCTGCCACCACTACACACTCGGTGCTGAGACATTTCTAAAGACTATAATTGCTTCCGGAGAGCATCAGAGACATCCAGGTGTTTGGAGACCTCTCCTGTGCTCTGCTCTGGCAGTGCCGGAACTCCACTGAGGGGCTCTCTTGGTTAATGCCTGTCAAACATTTACCTGCTTCAGTGTTCCTGACTCTCAAAAAAGATGCAGACTCACAAAAGAGGTGGATACAAGGAGCATGCGAGGGATTGAAAGGCAGGGAGTGAGAGGATGTGTGTGTGAGAGTGTACATGTTTATGTGTTTGTGAGAGCGGGCTTGTGTTTATGCGTGTGCATTGCATGGATCCGTGTGTGTATGAGCTGGGCTGTGTGTGCGTGTTTATCAGCTCAGTGCAGATGGGTGGCAGAGTGGCTCTTGCAGCCAAATGATTCAGTATGCTAATGAGTTGTTATCTGTGGTGCTGCAGGAACAATATACTGTCTTTCTCACAGTGGGAATCCAGCCTGCTGGGAACAGATTACACTGCACACACCGCCAAGGTAGTTATTTATATTTTCTCATAGAGTAGTTGAAAATACATAAATGTACAAATACACTTATACACACATATACACAGATAGGCCTATAAACAAACAGGAAAAGTAGCATTTTAACAAACACACACACACACATGCACCACCACCACAAACAGAATAAAAAACAAGGTGGGATTTGACAGAAATTGTGCATTCTTTAGCAGATTGAGATTCTGTCATTCTGGGCTTTCCTCTTTAACAGGTATCATCGCTATGTTTCTATCCTTTTTATGAAATCATATAAACTGCATCGCTTTAATTAAAGTTAACTTTTAATTAAATCTGAAAGCTCGGTAAATTTTTCCAACCCACGAGGGTTGTCTCCTGAAAGACATTTTTAGCTTAAAAGATGCACCTTCGGCTGAGACCCAAAGCCACTTCTGTTAGATAAGTCAGAAGATAAGGTCAGTGTCAAAAGTAATCACTTTAAGACTCTGTTTGATTCCAAAACTCCCGCTTTATAAATATGCATATTTTGCATAGAATGCAATGATGTAAAAATTATTGCATTACTTTGTCTCTATTCATTTGACTGTTTGTCCTTTTCTTGCCCTTCAGTCGTGGCTTAAGAGTTTAAATTTGAAATAAATAAGAAAATATTACCAGCTTTCTATTATTTCAGACATGAGGAGCAAAACAAAAAGGATGCTGTGCATTACGCTGTAACATGCTGTGTATGTTAATTTGGACATCATTAGATATAGCATAATTACCTTTTTTTTTTCAATCTATACCCTTAAACATGAGTCTCCCGTCAGAAAAGAGTGAAAAGGTGTTTAAAGCCGACGGGGAAAAAAACGTACCCAGACATGCACACATTTTCATTATTCTTCAACATTCTGTATTAGTAAATGAAAATGTGATCCTCAGATATAGGCCCAAATATTGACTCTCTTGTCATTTAAAAAAGCAAGACATGATCCAGAAGAGTTAAAAAAGATAAAAGCATTGCCATACTGTTCAAGAGAGGAGGAGACAGGTGGCATTTTAACATTTCTTAAATAAAGGGCAGTCAAAATGTAGTCACTCACATTGTGGAAAAAAAAATATTTAAGTAAGGATATATCATTCAGAAGGGAAGATACTGATAGTACTGAATAAAAGTGGTAGATATTTCAATATGCTCATACTATCATTAGTATTAGACGGTTTATCTGCCTTAAGTTTCATCACTTCATCTAAATTAGGATACACATTTTTAGTTAAGAAATATTTCTGTTCTATCCATCCATCCATTATCTATACCGCTGAATCCGTCGGTCGGGTCGCGGGGGGGCTGGAGCCTATCCCAGCAGGCAGGGTACACCCTGGACAGGCCACCAGTATGCTCGCATACCTTTTTGAAAAATTGTTCCAGAAGTGCAAATGCGCTGAATGCATTGCTGCACTGTGAAGAAACCTCTGAGACAAGGCGATGCAGTGCCTCTGCTTACAAGGTGAAAACAAATATGTCATGTCATGAAAAGGTCTCAGAGCCTGTTGGAATGGCAAATGCTTCATGCCTTTGATTTTCCTAAAGGATTTATGGTGTGTTGGGATAACTGATTATTATTGGTTGTAATCAGTTGCAAGGTCTTGACTGTTTAGAGTCTAATGAAATATAACATTTGTAAAGGATGATCCTATTTTTTTCATTGTACAAGGTGGATACACCAGATAGTAATTTATGGAGCGGCTTGCTCTACTGCAGAGGGTTACCCTCCCTGTTCAGGGCTGAAGAAGCTAATCTGTCATTATGGGAATGCAATTTCAATTATATTTCACTTTTATCATCTTGGGTAATTTACTTTAAAAGCATATCAGTCTTCTGTGTGCTTTTTTAATTCTAATGACCTTCATTAGTGCTTTTAATCATTGTTAACGATTAGGAGAAGCAACAATCATTTTGTTTCTGTTTTGAAATGCTCTACAGGCTAATTAAATCACCATATTCACATATGACCTAATCCCATAAAAGAGACTTTGTTATCACATAACAAAACAAAGTGAGGAGTGTCAGTAAAACGGAGACAAAGGAGTGAAAAGTGAGAATTAATAATGTTCAGCAGTCATTATAGGCTCAACTGTTGACCTTCTGTTGTTTTGCTTAAAGTAAGTGACCATTAACAGATGTTCTGCAGAGGATTTTATGCATTTAAACAGTTTGGTGTTGGAATATATCAGTTATTAAATTAATTATGGATATTTATTGCTTTTAGTCTTTGCACAACTGTTAAACCATTTTTTTCTTCCAGTATAATGTGTATGCATTGTCATATTCTCCACAGAATCTCGAAAACTGAACGTATTGCGCCCTCTAGTGGGGCCTGAATATGATATTCACCTCAGTTGTTTCCAATCTTGTAAAAGTAACTGGTTTAAGACCACACAGCTTATCTATTCTTACCGAAGGAATGAACGCCTTACAAATGAGACAATAATTTAGTAAATAAGTTTAGTTTATAAATAAATAAAAAAACTTGAGGGGCATTAATTATAACCATTTTAATGCAGTGTTCGAAAGAACTGAAATGTTGACTACAAAAGCAGAGTCTGATCTCCTCGTGAGCGAGGTAAGCAAGGCATTTGGTTTGATTAACACAACAGCAGAAAAGAGATTCTGAGCAGTAAATCACATTAAACTGATGAAGCAGTGCAACAGGCTGAAGGTTAGAATAAGAGCTGTCTCAATATCAGAGGTTGCAGTTACATGTTTTCCATAGCAGTAGCTTTGTCCTTTGAGTCTGGGTAAAGCAGGAAGCCAGAGAAAGTGCTGTCATCCTCACTGCTGGAGTAAATTCCATTCCAGTCTCTAAGTGTCTCCAGCCACACCTGGTCACCCTCACTCAGATGCAGCAGAACAAGGTTGGATGCCTGGTCGATGTCCTGGCCATACAGGGAATCCCGTGTCCGCAGCCTTCGTATCCCATTCACCACCAGGGCAGCACGCACAGGTCGGTTGCGGACAGTGAAGTGATAAGTGAATAAGTAGACTCCTGAGCATGTCACATTGAACTTATTGAGTGCTGGGTCCCAGTGCCCCTCCCCGTTGTAAAACACCTTATCAAACTTCACAGGTAGGCCGGGCGGAGGGAACGACCGACTGGGGAACAAGCCCACACTGAAAGCAGAGCGAACCTGCTCCACACTCTCACCTCGACCACCTTTAGGACCCCGAGGCCCACGACCACCTTTAAGTCCCCTCTCCCCCCTCAACCCTGACATACCCCTTGGACCTTGTGGCCCTCTTGTTCCAGTATCCCCCTTCACACCTGGAGGCCCCCTTTCTCCCTTTGCACCATCAGTTCCATTTGCCCCCGGAGGTCCCATCTCACTTCTTGGACCAGGAATCCCACGCTCACCCACATCACCTTTCTCTCCTTTTTCACCCTGTAAACACTCGGCTGTAAGTCCTTGTTCACCTTTCTGACCCTTTGTCCCTGCTATCCCCGCGGGACCCATGGGCCCAGTGCTGCCTTTAGTCCCATTCTGGCCAGGCTCCCCTCTTTCTCCTGGGTCCCCTTTCATCCCACTGAAGCCATGTTCCCCTTTTTCTCCTCTGGGGCCCAGGTCACCTGTAGTCGTAGAGAGGTTGTTTATAAAAGAAGAGAATTTTCAGGTAGATTACTCTTACGTTTTCACATTAGATTATTACATACAATTATTACAGTTAGATATAAGTATTTACTTGGTCCTTTGTGTGAATTTAGTATTCATTATTTCATTTGAATAAGACTATCACAGATGATTAAACTGAAGTTCTTGTAAGACACTACAACCTTTTTCTCCAGGTCTCCCTGGGATCCCCAGGGTACCAGGCAGACCCACTGGCCCTTGATCACCTTTTTCTCCTGTAGCGTTTATGACAAAAAAATGTAGTAATTAACATTCAAAATTATTTATACAAAGCAGTGTTTTGGAAAAATGGAGAGAAGGATGGCGAGAAAGAATCTGAGAGAGTGAGCCCTGCTCTGTACCGATATCACCATTGAGTCCATTGGCTCCAGGTAATCCTGCTGGTCCTATTGATCCTTGGGGCCCTGTTTCTCCTTTCATTCCTGGTAAGCCTTTGAAAACATATAAGGAGGAAGAGATAAAAAAAAAAAACAGTTTTGATCTCCATTAAACAGTTTTCCTGAAAATAACATTTCATCTTACCAGGTGGGCCCCTCTCCCCAAGTGGTCCTGGTGGTCCTGCCTCTCCCATAGGCCCTGTGGGGCCCCTTATTGGTGGACAGCACTCACAAAAGTTAAAGAAGCATTCACTGTAGTCGAGAGTGTAGTTCCCATGGGTGTTCCCAGGCGGGGCTATGGCATCGATGGGAAATTCAGTTGGGTAAGTGTCGCTGTGATATGTGCTGCTGTCTGTTGAAGACATGGTGTATGCATCCCCAAACTCGGTTGTGTCTTCTGTCTGAAGACTGCTGGCAGGCGATGGGGTTGTGGTGGTGGTCCGCCCAAATCCTGCACCCCAACTGCTCCCGGCTCGAGGTGGCTTGTTGGTGCTCCGAGGTTTGGGCCAGCCTGTGGTTCTAGCACCAGAGGACAGCGCAACCATCAGGGCTACAAAGAGAGTGGTCAGGATGAGGAGGTGGGTGGATGGCATTCTGAAGGCCTGGTGTACAATCTGATGGAGGTTAGAAGGATACAGAAAAAACAGATGCAGCACTAGTCTCTACTTTTTCAACATAGTGGGTTCACAATGTAAAAAAGAGCAATAATTACAATATTACCTTCTGATGTGGATGGTGCTGACTCTTCATTCCATTCCATCCAAGTTGTGATTAGTGCTGTTTACCACCCTCCTTTTATTGCCCATGTAGCTCAACTTCTGCACTTTTAAGCCAATGGCAGAACAAAGAAGAGAAAACACAGGGGTTTATCAAAAGGTAGGTGGGCCGGCAAGAACAGATTTCATGACTCCTTGGGGAAATGGAATAAAGCAAAGCGTATACAAAGCAAGACTTTCTTCTTTGTGATATGGGATATGAATACAGGACCCCAAAAAAGTGTGCACTACAAACATACTTGCTTTGCACACAAACGGGGGGGGGGAAACAAAGCCAGATAGATTCGATGAACATGTTTGCAGACACATTATCTTTATACAAACAAACTTACATTGTTGGATATAAATTACATCTCATATCAGAAGTACCAAGTACAAATGTCAATGATCACCATCTGGCAGTACCTCAAAGCAGAAAAATGGATCACTGTACACCCAGTGGGAGGGGGATCAATATCCTATAACAGGTGGCATGGCAATACTGATCCAGCTATTTACCTCATTGATCTAACAAACCCTAAGAGGCCAGTAAACCAAATAAACCTCACAGAAACCAAGCACCACTGAACTGTTGGAGGTACTGTGACATTAACTACAAGCTTCAACAGAAAAAAACAAGACATTTTGAGCCTCTAGTTTCCCCTTTCCTTCAGTGTGTTATGTAGGTATCTATTTATTTTTTATGCATGTTGCAAATTGGTCTGCAAATTAACAAAGCCCAGATTCCATGCCAAAAGGAATCATTCTTTCCCACAGATGACACTGCTCCTAAACGTCTGGAAACAGTATATTTACGGTCCAACCCGTTTGTTCTTTTAATAAATGGAACACCATGAACACATCTGCATAATGCCTGCCGAATGATAAGGCACATCACAAAAACAGAATAAGCAGTTGCCACATTATTTTTCTATGTAACTCTGACCTTTCAGACTTTGGGAGGTGGGGTTGAAGAAGAAATGTGTAGGATGAAGAGGTATTTAGTGGTCAACCTCATAACATATCCAATTTCAATCAGCCTTTTGATCAGGCCATAGTATTATTACAGCAATAATGTTTGTTATGAATTATGTTGTCAAATCCTCAGACAGTAAACCGCACTGCAGTTTATTTGTTGACTTGTTGAAAATCTTTCAGATCGGTAGAGCCAAAATTACTATTACCGGCAGCACTTAGCTTTGTCGGACTCGGTAAAAAGGCTCTGAGTTGGTTTAGAAATTACCTTGCGGAAAGATGTAACGGTAGAAAATTACACATCTGCCTCTCTCACAGTAAGTACAGGTGTTCTGCAAAGTTCTACCTTAGCCCCATTTTATTTTCAGTTTTCGTAAATAATTCAGGACAAGGACTAAATGAGGCCATGATACATTTATATGCTGACGACAAAATAATTTATACAGCTTCATATCTAGCAGGTCCCTGCAGCTCTCACTGATGAAATTAGAACTGGTCCTAAGCTTAAAAACAACCAAACTGATGACTTTCACTCTTTGCCTCTTGAGGTATCTGATTCTTCTATTTGTACACGAGATGGCATATTCATAGAAAGAGTCACTTCTTAAAATTCTAACCATACTGCTTCATAAAAATCTATAGCTTTTAGTGTCTTTTTTAGAAAAGCTTTAGTCTAAACTAGGCTTTTTTTCATTTTAAAAAAGGGTTTTCACTTTGTTGGAAGAAAGAAAATGATAAAATGTTCTTTTCTCTCTATGTTAGGCTACATTCATATGCATGCATCTTCATCCTTCCTTTAAAAACTGGCTTCTGCATTTCATGCTGCATTATGCTTCATAACAAATGCAGGCTCATGCACTCACCATTGCACCTTTCATGACTCTTTAGGATGGTCTTATTTCATCCAGAGAGGAATAATAAACATGATGCTGTTTATTGCAAGCAAAAGACATTTTTAGGGAAACTCCCCTACATTTCCCATCTTCTATCTTATCGCACCAGGTAGTATGATGTTACCAGAATGATTTGAAATACATTCCTGTATTGCAACCTGAGTTCGGTTAAGGGCTTTCTCCTTCTATGCTTCTTATGTTTGTATTGAGCTTCAAAATGTCATCTTACAGAGACTACCCTGTTTATATACTTGTAAGGGTCTTAACAGCCCCGAAGGAAAGCTGTTGCTATTTCATATAATTTAAACTGTATAGTAAAGGTGTTGAATTAAGTAAATTTTAAGTTAAGTTTAGTTCATCTTTTAAATATGCTTGTTCTTTTTTTATCATTTGATTTGATTTGATTCTCTCCTGTTTGATCTGTTACTTTTAAACCTCTGGTTTATTCAGAATTGTTGTTTTTATTGTTTCTTTCTCTTAGACTTTTGCTGCTATTTGCTTTTCTACTTTGCTTTATTTGTAAGTTTTGCTTTTGCTCTGTAAAGTTACATTTGCATTGGATAATGTACTGTCAAGCTATCTGAGGTGTATTATTCTAGAAGGCCACCAGGAGGGAGCATTTGTACGACTTCTGTAGCCGACTGTACCAGACATCCCGTTCATTAGTAAAGATAAGACTATTGTGCCAGTTGTGATATATAAATAATAATTATTCTCTTGTGCTATTTCAGTATAATTTCTAAGATTATATCTTTGCGAGTAATTTTGTGTATTTCGGGATTCTGTTTTCTTTTCCGGGCTCAGTTTAACGATTTTATTCATCTAGTTATTTTCTCACAAAAAGTCAGAAGACCATGGAATTGTGATGGAATCATAGTGGTGAATGAGGAACATTCTGAGGGTGATATCAGAGGATCTACTGGGGTGTGTGATATACTAACGTGCTGGATCATGACATCATATTTGAATTCCGCAGTAACCGCCATTGGTCCAGTGTTTAGCTTCTGCATTGTATGAGCCCGCAGCTGCGCACACTTGTCAGCGCCGACTACCGTTAAAGAATGAATCAGAGTCAAGATGCCTACTATGTAAGGCATTTCCGCCATTGACTTTCAAAGTAGTAGCATCACACTAGCTGCAGTGTTTAAGGGCCGGATTGCATCTCCCATGTTCCTTCTATTGTTTTGCCGTATGAGGACAAGCATTACACTTCCCATATTGACCTCACTGTGTCTCAGTGGTTTGATAACTCTCAAGAATGGAGGCGTGTGTGTGAAAAATATGTCGATGCGGAGATTGAATAGACACATATCTGACAGAAGAAACGGGGTCAGCGGCGAAAAAAGAAGGACACATCCGAGCAATAACGTCGACTCTCTGCCCCCGGTGACTCCCATGTCTCTCTCCGGGGTCGGTCTAAGCCAAAAAATCCGTATTCCTACAATGGTTTGTGGGCGATCGGCTCAACCCCCAAAATCCTCTTGCAGCTGCTCGGGGAGCCGAGGATAGGACCAAGACATCGGACAGAGTCACTCAGAGTGGCCTGTTCGCTTTTGTCCCGCGTTTAACCCAGGTGCCTGGCAACCAACCTTCCACAGTGCGTAAATGTGCCCGGTTAAGGTAGAGAAAGCAGCAGTCAGAGAGACATTTTGAACACTAACTCTGGGCGTCTGTCTGATATAGAGGTTGTGAATCGATTTCTTTATAGTTGCGCGGGGCGGATGGAGTGAATTGTGCAAAAAAAGGGGGGAGTCAAACCGCAGTTTGCTTGCGTGTGATGATAGGAGACACAATGACGCTCTTGTCTCTTCTGGGTCGGATCATGCGTTATTTTCTCCTCAGGCCTGAGACGTTGTTTCTGTTGTGCATCAGTCTGGCGCTGTGGAGCTATTTCTTCCATACCGACGAGGTGAAAACCATCGTCAAATCCAGCAGGGATGCCGTGAAGATGGTGAAAGGAAAAGTGGCAGAGATGATGCAGAACGACCGGCTTGGAGGCCTCAGTATCCTGGATGCAGAGTTCTCCAAGACCTGGGAGTTCAAGAACAACAACGTGGCCGTGTATTCTATCCAGGGCAGGAGAGACCACATGGAGGACCGCTTCGAGGTGCTCACCGACATCACCAACAAGAGCCACCCGTCGATATTCGGGATATTTGACGGTCATGGTGGAGAGGTAGGCTGGGAGAGACAGGTTACACAGGCCCATTTTATTTACTGCATTTTGTGCAGATGCGGACAGCCCTGCTGCTGCGCGAGATTTCAGACAGGACCTTACGATCTGTTACCTAAAATAAAGAACAAAAACTGTCGCTTTGAGTCTCTATGCTCAAAAATACTTACATTTCTCATGTAGACATGTGTTATGTGGTAAAACGCCTGGCTATCAATAATAGGTAATACTGTTTTCTGATATTGATTCGATATCAAATGTTTAAAATGGAAAAAATAGAAAGAGCTCATTTCCCAGTGAAGCCACTTTTCGGTGACTTAAACTGTCCGATTAGGTTTGCGCAGGCTCACAGCACTTTTCAAACAGAGGACTTCCCCTCCCCACTCCAGCATTGTATTTTCTTGTGTGAACACTTCCACAATGCTACTGCCACTCAGGGAGTTAACTAGGGGTTATAACAATGAGCTTTATGCATGTGTCTCCGTGTGTGCGCGCGCGCGCGCGTGCGTGTATGTATACACAATGTGTTTGTGTGTATTTCTCCTCCACCGGCTGTGTTGTCAAGGGTCAGTTGTTTCTCATGGGTGCCTGAAGACTGCTTGTTGTGGACGCCATCTGTCCTTGAGAAGTATGAGACTGCTGTCAAGGAAAATGATAAATTCACTTGTGTTGTCAGTAGAAAACATTTTCAAACTGCAGAGTGCAGTACCACGCAGCTAAGAAAATATTACAAACAAGAAGGAGGACCTTGTTCATAATTGATCATTTTATACCCTCATTAAGTATCCTTTTTGGTCAGAAATGTAGAAAGAAAGCCCAAATGATAATGAATGAATCTGGCTGATGGCCAATACAGAAATATTTTCCGTATTGGCTGATTCTTTTAAATTTACACACAATCTCAGAACCCTTTGGCTATAGTCTAATTACATGTCTCTGAGGTAAAGGGCAAATATTAATAAGCTTTCAGTCTCACTAGTAGATATCCTAATCACAGATATCTGGACAAAGATTTCCGTTTCTTTGCACCGCTTATTTTTTGACTGCAGATAAAGTTTTAAAAAGCTGATAAAACAAAACAAAAAAAAATCATCAAATAATAGTTGATGGCTGAGTTGGCCACAAATGGACATCAGAGCGCTTTCAGCGCCAAAAAGATATTGTCCCTTGCCAACAGATTCCACATTTTCGAAACAGTTTTTGCTTTTCTAATCAAAGATTTTTGGACTGCCGATAGTGGCAAACTATTGAGCTCAAACACACCTCTGCAATAGATTCCCACAGACAGTCTTATGAGTTTTGACTCATGATTTAGAGCATAGTTGTGGAGCTCATGCAACATTTTCAGTCAGTCTCTCCTGTTTTTTTTTTTATTAAATTGCTTTCTGTTTTCCCTTTTTTGTCCCCCTCTTAATTAATTTTTTTTTTTTAATTCTTACACATTTTGGCAATCTCATGTTGACCAGCTCTGTGCGATTGGGTTTGGACTTGGCATTGGTCACTATGACATCTCCTCAATTTTAATGGGGTCGTGAGACTCATATCTTCAAATGAAATACTCTCGGTTTTGTGAACTCAATTTCTAGTCTGGAAACCTGGCCCTGACAGCAAGTGGAAAGTAATTTAATGGAGGAAGAGTTGAGGGTCGTTCCTTAGAGCTATTTTTTCTTCGGTGCCCTCAGTCCTCATGATGTGTCAGAAAAATTGTATGCATGGAAGAAAATTGTTTTCTACTACATTTTTATGGAAAAGTTGTGTGGTTATAAACACAATTGTAAAAACTCACACCCTCTGTTATTACATTAAGGGATTCTGTTCAGTCAAATATGGACAAATGGTGCAGTGTGTCCTGGCACAGAGAGTATGCGCATAATTCCTCAGACTGGGGGCCTTTTTTTTCTGCAGTGCTTATTGAAGCATGAGTTATGGCCCTTAATATATAAAAGTCAGTGCAGGCAGTTGCAGCTTTTTTTTTTTCTTACTTTATTTTTAGAGACTACAGCTTAAAACTCATGACACCGAGACAACCTGAAACACACTAGTATGTTCTATAGAATTAAACTCATGGCTGTATATTGCGTTAGGGGCAAATGTGATGTAACAGAGACAGGATATCCATTTTGTTTTGTAAAATGAGTCCTATATTTGGCATTCACCCATACACAGGCAGTAAAATATTTCAGTCATTTAAGGGGTTTATAACTTCACTCTGCCCACATTTCTGCAATTTACTGCCAATGAAAATTTACAGTGGACGCTCTTTTCCATATCCAAGCCCACTGAGTGCAATTCTCCAATTAGATAAGTGCTGAAGTGCTTGTCCAGCAAAAAGTAAAAGAAAAAAAGGTAAGAGGCAGCAGGAGAAGATGTTTTTTTTTTCTCTTCTTATAGTGAAGAATCTTTCATAATCTTTTCATTTTATTGTCTCTTGCAATACCCACTGAAGAGTGAATATTCAGATTTATCTTTATTAATAGAATGTCTTGTATTTGTGCCATGGAACAGTTAATGCACATCTTAACGCAGCACAGGGGCATTAAAATGCCATACATTTTCCTACGTTAGATTTGATTTGACGGCATTAACTTAATGGAAATCTTGGCAGAAGAAATGATGTTAGAAGCAGATATGTACAGGCTGGAGGAGGAGGAAGCTGTTTAATAATTCAGCCCAGAGCACCTGCTGTGTGTTACAAAAAAAAAAGTACTTCTCTAAATTAGTGATATATTGGACCGTGTTTATTGGGTCTTGCAATCCTGTGAAACAGAGGATGATTAATCAGGGAATGTTTTGAAATCCATGTATATGATATGACACAAACAGCTTTCTGGGTTGAACATTCACTTAAGATAACTTTGTAATTATTGCGGGGGCGAAAAATGTGCCTGTAATATTTTAACATATTCGTTTGTACATCCACTATAACCACGTTATAAGGTTGATACGATGAACACGTCAGTGAAGTTGCATATTCACACATTCCGTATTCAATGAGCAACATAAGCATGTTTTTTTTTTTAATTTGTATTTTTCACCAGTGGCCAAGTTTGACTCTACTTTGAGCACCGTTTAGGACTCCAGTTTCCGGGGTTTTTGCAGGGTTTATAGAGACTGCAAGCAGCTGCCAAAAAAAACAAAACACCAATGGCTTCCTAGCTTTAAACAACATCCAAAAAAGTACTTCTCTAAATTACAGATATATTGGACCATGTTTATTGGGTCTTGCAATCCTGTGAAACAGAGGATGATTAATCAGGGAATGTTTTGAAAGCCATGTATTGTTTGAAGGTAAACAAACAGAACCCCTTTAAATAAATGAGACAAAAATGTTAATTAAACCGTCAGAAGTTTATTTCAGAATGAAATCCGAATAATATGTTTTCAGGCAGAGAGATGGCAATCCAGTTTTAGTGGGAACTCGGCATCAAGTGAAGAAAAGCAATCTCTCGAAGTACAGTCTGCACTGCATTTCACTGCTGTCCATAAAGACAATTGCAGCCTGTCTTAAACATCACCTCGACAAAGTGTGGTGGTGGTAGTATCATGGTTTGGGCACATTTTGCTACATCTGGGCTATGGCTTTCGATTATTGATTGAACTATTGATTCTGAATTATACAAAGCATTTTTAATGAATATGTCCGGGTTAAGCAGCAATACAGTTAGCTTGGGGATACAAATATAAATGCTATGCTTGATGGAAAAGAGCTGCCAGTTACATCGGTACTTCTGATGTTTGGCATTATAATCGATGGTACTCTTATTCATACATTTTTGTTCAGTTCTAATTTAAGAATCCAATCTAACCTTATTTCTAATGCACTTTAAAAACAACCAATGTAAGGCAAGTGCTGTACATAATAAATTAATTAAACGACATGAAACATAATTACGAATAAGCTGTAATACAATTTAAAAAAAAAAATAGAATAGAAATAGAATAGTGATAAATGCAGCTTTTTGATAGCTATATGTCACGAATGCTATTGTGTAAATTCTTGGAGCAAAATAATCTGCTGCAATACTGGAAACAGCTGAAAGTTACTAATTTTTACTAGAAGGTAGTCATCCCATTGAGCCTACACCTACACACATTCTAGTCTTGAGTTGTAATAAAGTCATTAAAAAAAAACATCGTATGTGTGTTTATCTGTGTGTGACTGATAAAAAGTAAACCTAGACATTTCTGTGTTGTTTTTTTTTTTGTTTTTTTTACAGCAACAATGGCAAAGACAGCTCTGCATCCTGCCTCTACTTTTTCTCTGTCCTCTGTTTTATCCTTAATGTGTCCTATTTTGCCCTTCTGACTTCCTCCCTATCCCAGGCTGCAGCTGACTACGTGAAGGCCCACCTGCCCGAGTCTCTGAAGCAGCAGCTGCAGGGCTTTGAGAGAGAGAAGAGGGAAAACACTGTCTCGTACGCCAGCATTCTCGAGCAGCGCATCCTGTCTGTGGATCGTGAGATGCTGGACAAGCTCTCTGCCAACCACGATGAAGCAGGTCAGGGGGGGGAGGAGGGTTGTAGGAAGTGGACATCTAAATATCAGCAACTTTAGATACAGTCTATGAGCCAAAAGAAGGACAAAATGAGAAAAGTCGTAAACGGGAAAGCTGACGAAGAATTTGGGGAAAACGGCCATCTGAGAAGTAAAGGGAAAATACATCCCTTCTTAATTAAATAGTAAATTATGATCAATCTCTTACTAGATGTCCTCTCAGCCAAGAGTTTACCAGCTGGCATTTATCCATTTGTTTGGGTGCCTTTATATAATCCACCTGAAATGTTGATGGAAGAATGAGACTACTCAGTTTCGCTTTGTACTGTTTATGTAACATCAAGCTTCTAAATATTCATAAGGTATGTTAAAGAGAAACTGTTTGGATTGATCAGTTGGTGGAAGTTGAAAAAACACAAATCTGTTTCCCCTCATTTTTTTGCCCACTTTTTTTTCTACATTGATGACCTTTTGCTGCTTTGTTGGCTCGCAATAAAAGTGACACAATGTTCTCACTGTCACTAAACACCAGAAATAATAAGTCACCATACAACATAGATATGCGTCCAGTCTTGTAAATTAACAATTTCCTAAAGAGATATTGGTAATTATCACGACATTTCTTATAAGTAAAATGACATCTAAGAATCCTGTTTCTATTTTATTTTAACCACACTTTCATACCTTATTCAAAATTGGTACATATTTAACTTGACAACAACCTATTTGCCTATTTCAACATAATTTCAGGATACCTGCATTTGAATGTGTGCAAACAACTGGAGAGGTTTTATGGTGATATTTATTAGTTACTGTGAATAGTTTAGCCCATTTATGTGCAGCATTTTCCATCAACTTGGTATTTTTCCTTCCAAATTTTTTCACAACAACTGTTTTACATTTTACATGTAATTTTACATCACAAGTTATTATTGTATTGGACACTATTTCAACCAGTAGGTTATTTTATTAGATTCAAATGTACATAATTTCTATGCGCTTTTGTTCTTTATGGGAATTTATTTAGAATAGTTTTTTATTTATGAAAATACATACTTTTATTCTAGAGTCATATTTGATTTTTTTTAGTCATGTACTTTTAATTTCCTTCACAGGAACAACGTGCCTGATGGCGCTGCTGTCGGATAGAGAGCTCACAGTGGCCAATGTTGGAGATTCGCGGGGTGTGCTGTGTGACAAAGATGGGAATGCTGTTGCACTATCACATGACCACAAGCCCTATCAGCTTAAAGAACGCAAGAGGATCAAAAGGGCAGGTACATGCTGAGATCAACTGTACTATAAAGCATGCACATTATGCACTTGCCCCATATCTCCCCCTGAATCAAGGCTTTGACTGCCCTCTGTGGGTGCATGCTTGAAAAGCAAGATTTTGTAGATACATAGGCAATTCATTTTTTGTTTGTGAAATTATGTTGGATTAATTTGATATCTTTTAGAGCAACAATTTTTTTTTAGGTGCGGGTGGGGGTCATAATAACACATATGTGAACTCTTTTAATATATTTCTTGGTGAGAATCTTCGCATAACATTTTCTTATTTGTTATTTCCAGGTGGCTTCATTAGTTTTAATGGGTCCTGGCGAGTCCAGGGAATCCTCGCTATGTCACGCTCCCTGGGGGACTACCCACTTAAGAACCTCAATGTAGTCATCCCCGATCCTGATATAATGACCTTTGACCTGGACAAACTACAGCCAGAGTTCATGATCTTGGCATCTGATGGCCTGTGGGACGCCTTCAGTAATGAGGAGGCGGTGAGGTTTGTCCGCGAGCGTCTGGACGAGCCTCATTTTGGAGCCAAGAGCATCGTCCTTCAGTCTTTTTACCGGGGCTGCCCCGACAACATCACCGTCATGGTGGTGAAGTTTAAAAGTAGAGCTGGGGGGAGCAGCAAGTCGGGCGAGTAGGCCAGGGTTGAGTTTAAAGCTCACAATTCGATCAGTATGATTTTTTTTTTTTTTTTTGCATCTTCTGAATGCCGCAGCACGTATACTATCACAGTAGGACAGGGGGAAACTGACTTATGTAATTTGAGAACTCTACTTTTGAAAACTACACACATACAGACACATGCACACACGCTAACACTTAAAATAAAGTTTTGCTTTGTCATCTGATTGAGAAAAGGGCATTAAAACACAGATACCGTTACCACTATAAGAATGATAAACTCCTGTAAAAAAAGGTGATGTACAGTACTATGACTACAGACACAGGGAGTTTTCTCTTAACCAGCACACATTAGACTGTGATTGCTTTACTACTGTTTACTAAACATGCACATGAATGGTACAGCTCCACTGGAGGCTTTTTTTCAGAGGAGGCTTCAAATTGTGCCTACTTAAGAATTAATGTGTCTGTGCACCAAAGGTGCTGAACATGCAGCTGCAAAAACACCATCAAGCTTATGGCATTTCAGTGACTTTTCTTAAGTGTCGTATGGGTCTATTCCACTTTTGACCTTGAATGATTTGTCAAATTAAGAAGACTCCAGTGGATCCATACCTTTGATCAATTTAATGCTACACCCCAATTTAACTTTTGAGTGTTAAACACTCAACAGCTGCATACTTGAGTGTTGCCTGATAAGTGTGTGTAGTTTGATCCTTAGTTTAAGGTCGGCTTGGATTCATGCTGGGTGCTGTCTCTAAAATGAAAATATGAAGTTAAACGGCAGGATGATCTGATGGTGCTGCTGCTTGTGTCAGTCACTAATGATCAATTACAGGTCTGACCGATCTTGTGGACTTATTCAATTTTCAGGTGGCGCATCATTTTCTACATTTTAAAACTATCTGCAAATAAAAATTATCGAGAGTGTGAACAAGAGTAAAGCCAATTGAAAAGGAAAGTTGCTAATCGCTTTAAGAATGTAATCACCAATTTATAGCTCACAAAGGGATGAAGGAAATAGAATTAGGAATTAGTTATTATGATTTTAACTCATAAACAATTTGCCATTAACTTTGCCAAAATATACAGAAATCATTTGACTTTGACTAGCTGTCTATTTGTGTCAATTTGTACACATTTGGACAGATGGTTGTTTTTTAGTTTTTTTTTTTTAAGTGGGTGTTACAAATTTTCCAGTAAACAAGTAGACTGCATTATTAGCTGAGATCTATGCAGGTGGGTTTCTCTTTGAAGGCACTCTGAGAGAGTAGTTTGAGGGGTATCTGAAAGCTTTTGTGTCTTAATTCTGAATGACCAGCACTGAAAAACTCATTCAGCGATATCCAAACTGACGTTTCCTTTGGAGGGTGAAGCCACATTTCAAGTCTGCAGACGAAGTGTGACACTCAAAAGAGAAGTTAAGGGTGAAAAGCCACGTCAACCAACACCAAACACAGAAAGAGTACATGTTTTTGAAGGGTAATTCTTACATATCAGCCAACGTTAACTCAGTCTGTCCTCTGTAATGCAGGAGGGTTTTAATGTATGTAAAACCTAATTCAGAACCAGAATTCCACTTCTTGTTATGAAGCTAATGTGAACTATTTCCTCAAAGTGGTTTTTTCACCATCTGTAGCAGGGCATGTGCTTTGGCTTCTCCATGTTCACGATCAAATGCTTGTCTCTGGATTCTGGTGTCTGCTTTTTGACCTGGAAAGCACACAAGACTTGATGTGCAGAAAATGACAAAAAGATGACTCATCATGAACTCTACAGCTGCAGCCAGAATGCTCGTAACTAGAAATATGATATGCTCTTGAAGCAATACAACTGGCGTCATCAACAGCGGCAAAATATCAAGGAAATTTCCTGTAAACCGCACTTGATTTACTACTGTTTTTATTTTAACTATTACCACTGTATACCATCACCTGTCATCAGCTGAGAGGGAGGAAGAATATATATTTTTTATTTAACATCATACCTAATGCCTTATTTATTGTTTTTTTGGATGTCTCTGGCAGATTGCCAAATCAGCATATACTGTATGTTTATTTTCTTTCCTTCTGTACATGAGCAGAAGTTTACAATAAAGAAAAAAAAAATACCCATCATCTTACTGTGAGAAGCTGTCCATGATCAACACTGGTTGGTTGGATGTTCAGTATGATAAACATGCTCAATGTAAACTGTCAGTATTAAACAAACTATTTAATGTGAAATATAAATCCTCTTTTAGTCTTTATTATCTCAAAGGTCTGGCAATTCACTTTGACCACACATGTTTCAATATCATATATGCAAATATGGGGGCAGAGGTAAGTTGTAAGAAAGCTGCAGAATTTCTCCCCTTCTGGTCTTCTTTCCAGGAATTTGAATCAGCCGTGTTCTCGTTGGAGAAATTAAGGGAACGCGAATCGTTTAGTATCCGTCAAGAATCACAAAGGGTAGCTTTGTGTAAACATACTGATATAGGAAAACAAGTCAAACAAGTGTGTCTGTGATGCCTCTGCTGGGTCACAAATAGCACTGTCTCCAGGCCAGGCATGCAGGGTCAACTTGAAACCGCGCAACTTGAAACCGCTCACTGGTGTCAATGTCGAGAGACGGTCTGCTGCAGGTGGGGATACTCAGAATAGCTCTAACTTAAGCTGATCCAAATGCATAAGACCATCGTTTGGGAATCCAATAAGTCATAAAGCAAACGCGTCACACTCCAGTCTTACCGGAACGCGTTACTCCGCTTTGAGTGGATTCGGCCTACTTTATAAGCGAGACGAGTGGACGGCAGTCGAAATCACCTGTCATTTAGCCAGCTCAAAGAAAGAACATAAAAACTCCGTTCAGTTCGTTTGGACCTTGTAAAGGATCATTTAAAGTTCTCGAAAACATGGGGCAGCACGGCTCAAAATCATCCCTTGAAGCCCGCGTGATTTTCCAGCGCCTTGGTGAAATGGACATGTGCCAGGAAGCGAATGTATGCTCGACCCCAGCCTCCGTTGTCCGCATTCAGAAGAAGGTGACCACCCAGGTGACCTGTCTGCACCCTTCTGCCCGGACCCCGGAGAAATCAGCTTCCGATTCCTGGTCTCAAAGTCGACGTGACACGGACGGACTGGTGTACGTAATGGATAACCCAACCGGCGGCGTGTGGATGAAGCCGAGAGAAAAATGGACCAGATCCTGATACAAAAAAATAGTATTACCGTGAAATCCCACGATTTATTCAGGAGAATCAGTCAGACATCTAGTGACTGGGAGACTTCTGTGCCCTTTACTTTTGGCGTCTCCGGAGAAGCAGATGCCACTGTTTAGTTGGGTTCTTAAAAGCCGGGGCGCGCTTTCATGGCGCACCCACAGTGCTGCGCGTTGAGTTGGTGTCAACTTAACACTTAAATGATTTCCGTGATGGGGTGGTGTTGGCTGCAGACCTGTATTCAATTGAGCATTTTTGTGGGTAATCTGACATTTCTCACAAAGTTTTCTTTGGCGACATAGTGTCACATCAGGCTGTGTTGTTTCTAAGATGACTGAGCTTATGAAGGCTGAGGAGTTTGGGCTAGAAACATATAAGACAATTTACTTTCCAAAAACCTAAACAATGTGAAGTAGATTGAATAAAAGAGGGGAGCTTGGATTAAGTCAGTTGAAATTATGGGTACTGTTAACAGCTCATTTTGGTTCAATCCATTTCAGTGTAAACTGACTCTTCAAATGGCTGACTGGCCGTAATTTATTTTTCCTTCTCTTTTATTTTACTTGTTTCTCCTTTTGTTAATTAAAGGAAATGTTATTAACCCAAAGAAGTGCTTGAAAATTGATTTTTTTTTCTCTCTTGCATTTATGGAAGTTTGAATGGTATAGCTTGACGATCGGTGTTGACCCACCTTGACGACTGTTAGAGCTTCCTCGAGGATCCTCTTTGAAACACAGGAACATCAGAAAGTTAGATTTGGGAGAAAGTGATGCTAAGGCTGGGGGTGGCAACATCCACTTGGTATTTAACATTTAAAGGCAACGCAATGTTTGGACAAGAACTGTCTGTATCCTAAAACGAACTTTTTACTTTATTTATTTTTTGTACGGAAGATCGTAGAATCTGAATTTATTTATTTTTAGCAGGTGAAGACTTTCTTAATCAAGTTGAACTTGTACATTCTGTTTACCTATAGATCTCACATGCAATAGATGCTGTTATAATTGGCTTTGTTCTTAGACATTATGTATTGATATTCTGTATTTTTCCAAACAATCTATGTTCCTTTTGTACTTGTCCACTCTGCTCATACTACACAATGTATGACCTTGAATGGTCCAAGACTTTAAGCTCTATCTTGTCAGATAGGTCTATTACATACACGCCTAAAACACCACTCACACACATGTTTATCACATCCCAAGAACATGACGTGCACAGTGGTTGGCCTGTCCATGTCATAATAACTGGCCAATTATAACGCCCTTAAATGATTATCTAAAAATACACACAGAGTCAAGAATTCATTTTCAGTCAATATGTATCCCTCTTATCTTGTAATTTGAACCCAAAGCGTTTTGCTTACCCAATGTACCTACACAAGTATTTTAAAGTAAAACACGGGTTATCAGTCAACAACTTTGTGCTATATTTGACAAAATCGACTATCTGACTGTACAACGTTGTGCTTTTATTGAACTCTTTCCCACAAAATGTGAGTTAATATAGGACTACGTTTAAGGTGGTCACTCTGCGTGGAACTTTATAGCGTGTACGGTGGCAATAACATGGTGTAATTCTGAACTTGTGATGTGTTCACATGCAAACTTTGTCCCTGGTGTGGCGCCTTATCGGTGAATACAGCATTAAAGTCAGCATGCGGCTAATGGCTTATCCATTAAACTCCGGGCAACGCACTATGCAAACATTGCGTCAAAGGGGAAGATTGACGACTCCATTTGAGTAGAGGATTTGTGTCTGTCCGCGTCGCCATGGGTCATCTTGTATCCAAGCAACCTGAAGTACAAGTTCTTCTGCTTGGTTTGGACAATGCTGGAAAATCGACTTTTCTCTACAAACTGAAACACAACGCGTGTGTCACCACCGTCCCGACAATTGGCTTCAACGTAGAAATGCTCGATGCCAGAAAGAGCAGGAAGAACATTGCCCTTACCATGTGGGATGTAGGTGGTCAGGGAATGATGCGCCAGCACTGGCAGGACTTTCACCAGAACGCCGGAGCTGTCTTGTTCGTCGTGGACAGCGCAGACAATAAACGTCTGGACGAGGCGCGCAAGGAGCTGGAAAACACGCTGCAGAGTGACCAGCTGCTTGGCCGCCCGCTGATTCTTCTCGCCAACAAACAGGACATGAGCGGCGCACTCACTGTCACAGAGCTCAAAGACAGGTTTAACTTGAGAAAGATTTGTTCAGGTCGGGATTGGTTCGTTCAGCCTTGCTCCGCTTCAACGGGATTTGGAGTTGAAGAGGCCTTCAGACGACTGGTCCAAATGGTCAAACTCCCCTCAAACTCCCCGCGGGTGCGGTGAAAGATAACATCAAGGAAACAGTGCACTACCTGCGATCGAATAACAAACATTAGATTTTATTTAAATATTGTGCTATTTTCAAATGGACAATATGACAAATGAATTGGAAATTACTTTGTTCTAAATGTATTCTAAAATTAATTTATGGCAACAATAAATTGTGTTTTGAAGACACTTTCCCAGCTGGTTTAATCTAAAGTCCACCTGTTCTTGGAGTGCATTGAGCCCTAGATTATGTTGCAAAGATACCATTAAGGTTGTTTCTGTACATTATGACTATAAACAATGTTGACACTGGTTTGCACAGGAACGTTATTTGGTTATGTTTAACTTAATCCATCAACTAATAGGGCTCAAATGGGATTTATTGTCAGCTTGTATGTCCAGAGGATGATCACAATGTCAGCATAGGCCAAAAAAAAAAATCAACAAAGACAAGTGCAATTAGGTTTTAATGACAGATACGACTGATGTTATCTTTCTCTTATTTCCACACATACAGTTAGTTTACTTCCCAAAATACAATTACATAAGTTACGCAGTTCCTACCTACATATCTTTTCTGAATTATTTTGGTCATTTATTGACCAATGAAAGAGCCAGAAGACAAAAATAAAAGTCATATTGGAAGGAAATTCGCGCCACTCAAAGGGACTTGGCGAGAATAAAGTTGTTTCTTACAGTATTTTTCTTTTAGTATAAACCATTTGTTAACATTGGTCAAGCTTTGATTGTAAGGAGCCTTCACTAAATTGAAACTTTAGCACTCGCTTGGAAACACATTCTTTGAAATAAATGGAACGTTAAGTGATAGAATAGTAAAAAGGTATGTCAATCATACAGCCTGTAAGGTAGAATGTCCTGTATGGCTTATTTTTGTTATTGCCACATCGATTAAGTTTACTTCTGAAGTGTCGAAACAATAATCCCCTGACTCAGTCCAAATGACGTCCCCGTGATGGAGCTATTCCCAGAGTGGACCCCGGTCCTCCTTGGCTCCCATCCCGGATTGTTTCTTCATAAGTCGGCAGACGTTTGCACTCATCGTATGTGGGCAGCTGAGGAGCAGGAGCTGGATCAACCAAGCTGCCCAGTGTATAGCTCTCCATGAGGAGCTCTTGGGATGTGGTAGAAGTTGGCTGTCCAATTCGTGGCGGAGTGTGTTGGCTAGATCTTGAGCACAGCATTCTCTGGACAAAGTATCCCACTGCGAAGAGAAGCAGCATAATAAGCACCCCGGAAAGTTTCCGGGTGACCATGGCGATATTGTAGTAAGTCTCGTCCACGAACTGCTTGCAACAAGGAGCGGTTGTTGTGTTCCCGTGTGCGCAGCAGACCTGATCATCCCGGCAAATGTCCTGTCCACATCTGTGGATAGAATAAACAAGTGTGCGATCGAGAAGAAAAACGGTTAAAACCGTCAGTGCCTGGGATCTGTTGAAGAACATTGTTTCAAACGTGAGGAGATGATCAAGTTGAAGTCGATAGTGTCGTTTGAAAAGCAGAATGCAGGAGAGACCATTTACGTGTGGGGGTTACGCTGAAAGATGCCTGGATTGAGACACTGACGCAGAGCCATCATCGACCCACCGCATGCCCAGAGGACGTGTAAAACACTGAAAAAAATTTAGCAAAACTAACAACCACGAGTTCACATAAAGTAAAGACAAGACTTCAGTGGAGAAAATCACAAAACAAAGTGTACATGCACACCCTGCAACATGATATGAACACTCGAGTGAACTTCTTTGGTCTTATGATTTATTATGCACTTAGGGAGCGTACTGATAACGTCCCTCAAACAGTCGTAAACAAAATGGCTCATTCACTTGTTATGGAAGTAAACAGGCGCCGAAACCGAAAAGTGGGAGGGGACGTCAAAGAAAGCAGCCTTAAGTGGCTGGATATTTCAGGACCTTGGACAGAGTTTGACACACCCTGTAATGAAAACAATGAGGGGCGCTGTCCGAGGTGCTGACGCACCCGACGACATGCATTGCCTCTGGGATAAGCACAAGGAATTTCCATTTGCGGTTCCACTTCGTGTAGATTCGTGGGTCAAGTAAGGTCATCGCTTAAAAGGCTGCAACGGTTTGGTCGACGTCCATCTAGGTGGATCCGTTCTTAGGATGTAATGAGTGCAAAGTGCTGCCCATTTGAAAAAAGAAAAAAGACTTTTGCTGAAACTGAAAGGTTTGGTCATACTGCTGTAACACACAAAACAGTTACGCTTCTATTATTGACGACCTGCAATAAGCTTTTAAATGAACATCAACCTTAGGTAAAATAATACAGAATTTATGCAATTTTCAAAGAAACAGCCAGATTTGTGAGTAATCATTTTACTGGATTTGGCAAATATATCCAACTTTTTGTTCCATCATAGCCTTCAGAGATAATCGATACAGTGAGTACATGATTAGGTTGTGGGTAGTAATGGAAGGAAGTGCTCCCTAATAGCATGGTCTGCACATCTTCTCAACTGCCAACAGCTAGTATCATGTTACTGTAATATTTTCAGTTGTTAAGGAAGCATTATTTGTGCTAGAGCTACAACACTACATTCTTTGATATTCACTTCTTTCAAGTAAACGTGAGATAATTATTGGACAAAAAAGACATGTCAGAAAATAACTATTGTCACAAAAATATACAGCAGATGGTCAGTGATGTTTCTAAGAGGATGGTTGAAAAGGTAAAAAGAAAAAATACAAGGCACAACGTATTCATAAGAAATTTGTTTAATCTCAACATTCGCAGAGTTTCCTGTTGTGTCCAAACTTGTTTGCAGCAGTGTAATCACTTTATCCTCACACTCAAGTCAGGCGCTCCAAGTCTCAGGTTGTCTTTTTCTTTTGTGAAAGTACCATTTTGGACTCTGTGCCATTGGTGACATATTTGCATAATGGCAGTACAGTAAGGGGTCCCAGTTGGATGGTTTTTTCTACAAAACAAATCACAGAGAGTCTCATTTAGAAACGTGCAACATCCTCCTCAGCTGCAGATAATATATTCAGAGTTTCTCAAAAAAACAAATGCATTGTTTAGTGCGTTTCATTTAATGCGTTTTATCATGACAGTCAAACAGCTATTAGCAACATTTCTGGAAAAGTGGGAAAAAAAAAAAATTGAATTCACTACATGGTACTATACTGTACTACTAAACTGTACTCACGTTCTTTGTGATCTGTGTCTCTCTTTATTAGTTTAGTAGAGGATTTCACTTGTGGGCTGTTGTGCGATCCTAGATGGTAACGAATGTTACTGGCTGGATGATGTTCAGCTTTGTTTTTGAAAAGGCTTTCCTGGGAAATCATGGAGGGCCATCCTTCAGTGCTCAAGGTAGCTTTAGGAGGTTCAGTGACTAAAGGCATTTCAGCCGGTTGGGAAATATCACAGCTTCTACAAGCGTGATCACTCCCATCTACTGACTGCCATCTGGACAAGGAGGAGAACATTTCACAATTCTTTCAATAAAACTCCTTTTGTGAAAATGCTGTAATGCACTTCAATCAACTCTTAATGGAGGAAAAAACATTTTCAGATTACATGGGGTTTAATGGTGTCATTTTTTTGATGTCGCCCAAGACAACTGACCTTTGCTAAATCTACAGTTGATTAACATATTACCTGTTTTCAATTAAAGAGCAGGCCCGGTTTTTAGGACCGACAGGCAGAGTAACCAGAACAGCTTTCACATAGCATGTTATGTAGACCTGCGGGGGAGAGATGCTGGTGTAAAATGCAATCAAGTAGTGGCATAGACAAATTAGGGCAAACCAGGTCAGAACTGTCATTGCAAAGTGATACATTAATCTAAAGTTGCTTATTGCCTCCTCTATATAAAAAAAAGAGAAAGTCAAAGGAGAGAAAAACAACATCGACCTGGTTGCTGGGCTCTTGGTAGAACTTGAAGGCCTCCAACTGGAACCTCAGCTTGTGTTCCTCGTCTCTTGGTAGGAAACGCGAGTTGGAATTTGTCAGGTAAGCATCAGCAAGACATCTGGTATGGCAAAGACAAAAGACAATGGGTTAAGAATGCAGTTTAGTTCAAAGAAACCACAAAAAGAAGTGGAAATCCAGATTTTCTCCTTGCTGCAGGACAGAATTTTCCTCTGAAACCTACCCATGATTCTCAATAAAGTCATGTCTCAATGTTGCCTCTGCATCAGGAGTTGCTGTGGCAACACAGTGGTCAACATACACTCGCAGAGGCATGTGGTTACCCATGATGGCAGAGACTTCAAAATTAATGGGATCACCTAGGTAATATGCATAGGATCCCCTCTCAAACTGCCAGTCACCTACAAAAAAGAATTATGCAAATTAAACCAACCTTTTTATAACTCTTCTGATACAAGTAGTCTGAAAATTGTGCATGGCTCCTCTTCAGCAAGAAAAAAATAAATAAAAAAAATTCTCCACCAATGCTGCTTTTTCATACCAGTTCTGATTTGCAAAGTGAAGTCTATCTGGTCATCTACAGAGACCGTGTTGACAAAATCAATCCAGGTGGGGAGCAGGGAAGCAGAAGTCACAGAGTATCTCCTAAAACAAACACAGAACACTTAGCAATTTAATCTGGCATTCAAAAGACACAACACAAATAAGACACAGCAATATAATAATGTATTTATTTTTTTCGCAACACGTGTAGCCCACTTTTAAAAATGTGCAGGACTCACCTCTCATAGTGACATTCAACTGGGATAGTTGCTTCATCCAGTCTGAGCAATCCGTCAGGGGAAGGTTCAGGTGCGTAGATCAGCTCATTGGAATAGATTATCTTCTCTTCTGTTGACTGATTTAAATCATTTTACTCAGTACAACTTAAAAACATCATTCCAGCAGGGAACATTAGCCAAAAACGAGAATCTGCACCTCGAAAGAAATAGTGCTTACAGAGAGTTTGGTTCCACACCCGGTGAGCCAGGTCAGGATGGTGAATTCCTCCTCTCCTGACTGGACCGCCCCGCACTCACTGCCCTCCCTCAAAGAGTTCAAACCCAACCTCAGATGCTCACCGTCCACCTTAAGGCCCGTATCAAACAGGTCAGCCTGCACCACAATCTCCATCGAATCTGGATAGCACTTGACCACGACAGGTCGAGGTCGCACATAGAACTCCGCGCTTTGCTGCTGTTGGACCGCTGACAGCCCGTTTTGGCTTGTTCCGTGCGTCCTGACCGGAGTTTGAACGTTTGGCGTGCTTGAGCCTCGATTGTCAACGAGTCGAGGTTCCGTGAGAGTGAAAACTGAGTAAGACACGACAATCCACCAAGAAACCATTTGTCGCAGGTTGCAGTCCATTCTCAGACACGTTTGAGAGGAGTGACGCGGCACTGCACTGCTGGAAATAGGAGCACAGCTGCAGGTGATTGAGCGTCTTTAAGCGCACCTGGGCGCCGAGTTTGTTTGACTTCCACATCCATGCTATATACTTAATTTCCCGTTAGGTGGTGCTAAAACTGCATCAGCTCTGTCTGTCAGCTGCAAAGTGATTTAGTTTCCATCATCCACGGCAAAACAAATTAAGTTAAAGCTGCAGTCGGCAGGTTTTCAAAATTGCGAGTCTAAAGTCGGAAAATTCGAACTGATACAACTTTCAGGTCCCTCCCCCAACCTCTAACAAGCTCCGAATCGCCCCCCAAACCCCTCCCCCTCTGTGGACGAGGTTGTGCACGTGAGTTCACACCAGTGTGAGCGCACACAAGCTGGGGCAGACTCACGCTCAGCAGCGTGTGCACAAGCTGTGATTGACAGGTAGGATTCCTCCACCCTAACGTGATTGGTTAAAAACAGCCGGGAGCGCTCGGTTTTTGCAAGCATGATTACAGGCTTCAGAGGGAGCTACAGATTTCGTTATTTTTTCTAAACAGCCTATTTAATATTCTACTTCCAGAATCCCATGACAGTTCAAGCTAATATGACTAAAAAAAAGTTGCCTACTGCCGCTTTAACTGAACAATTTAGGTTTGTTAACTTTTTTTTTTTCTTTCAGGTTTTTCTTGAGGGTCATTCGGAACTAAATCGGCCAACCCTTGAATGTCATATCCTGGACCCCCCCTCCCCTAAATATTCTTATTATATATATATTTTATTCGACACAATTTTTTTTGTCGTAAAGTCATGTGAAAACTTTTCCTAGGTTCATGACCCCAAAGCTCTACTTCCAGTATGTTATGGTAATCTTTTCCAAGCCCCACCAAACCCTATTTTTTTTTCTTCTGAATTTGGTTAGAATTTCCCTTCTCAACAGCTATTGCTTAATATTTTAATGTGTGAACAGAGAATTCTCACAGTTTGGGTTTCTGTAATAATCTTGGGTCATATACAGAAGTTCTTTCATCCTGAATACGAAGATCTTAGACATAGCTTTGGAGCTGAAGAGCCTACAAAGCGTTTTAAGAGTTTTTTTTTCCTCCTCTCTTTTTTTCCCAAAAGAATAATTACTTTAACCGATTTGAAATCTGTTCATGGGAAATTGTTACTATTTAATGCAGATACATCAAAATTGCTTTGTTTTTGTTTTTAGATATTTAGAATAGATAGGATAGATAGAATTTTTACAGCAAAAACTGCAAATCTTGCAAAATATTTCACAGGTGGACTTAAAGTGGTCAGTGAGTATAAGTGCAGCACAGGTAAAGAAAACATTGAAGTCAACATACAACATCTTTAAATGATTAATTTTAAATAAACAATAGCAGTTTGTTTTTAAAAGGTTTCATGGAATTTGAGGTAATCCTTCAGTCTTTGAAAAGTTGTGTTGATTGTGTGATGATTTTACATTTATCTTTTATATCAATTAGCGACAAATGTTTAGTTGCTGGTGGAAATTTCAATCATTCATAAATTTAAGAGTATTTTGAATATGTATATGCAAAGTTCTCATAGGGTTAGATTTATGCAAGTTGTATAAGGAGTTTTGTCAACAAAATCCATTACATGAATTTGGATGCTTGGGTGAGCTGACTCACAGTTTGTCATCCATTTGTTTGTTACAGTTCAACAAAAAGTGGGGAAAAAACACTTTATGCACATGTAAAAAGTTTGGAAGCAGCCTAAATCTAGATGAGAGAACAAAGTGTTATGTCAGTAGGCCAAACAAATTCTAAAAGATGACAAAGTATATGTTTTACTTGTGTGTTGGGCTTAAATGGTTTCTACACAGAGACACCCATTAAAGAAAGTATAATATCATGAGTTTCTATGACTCGCTCATTCTGTCTCACCTATATATGCCTTGCAATGATATTCTTATTTAGGCAAACTTTAGTGTGTCTCAGTAGCAAATGCATCATAGGTCTTTCTCAACCTCGGCAACCACAAATGTCATGTGTGCCCACATCAGTGGACACAGAGGGAATAAAAACTGAAACTAAACCCAAACAAAACATCTATTTTCTTTCCTCAGTTATCAAGAATTACCTGCAGCTTACCTGTACCTTGGAAACATCTGTTTCATATTCAATTTCTTGAATATGAAACAATTCATGAGGTGCATTAACATGCTCAAAAGGATTCTGCTTATGATTGGAATTTTTTGGAGAATCCAGTATATATTTTTGCATATGTAATTAAATTCTGAATGCAGAAGCTGGGATACAATGGTCTGATACAGCCTTAGGATTCATTTTCAGTTACAAACATAGTGTCTGAGATTCTGATGAAGTAATTAGCATTTCATGTATGAAAACCAAGACAAGAGGAGCAAAAACCCAATTTCAAAAGTTTAATCCAGACAATGGCCAAATTCTACATGGCTTTAACATCCTTCTGAGTATCAAACCCTTTTCAATACAGTGGACTTCCCAAATGAAGTGTGATTCTTTTTTTAAAAAAAACCACCCCATTGCATTCTGTGTTTGTCCAGCATGAAGCACCGTGGTGGTTATAGGAAAATGCAAGCATGTCTGCAGCGTACCATGGACAAATACTACTATGGGTCCGGAAGCTACATTTTGTTTTAATGAATTCAAGACCATCAATCAAGACAAGTTTGCCTTTTCCTGTAAATTACACATACTTCTCAGTGTTGGCAATATATGCTGCTAAGTCTAGTCACTGAATGTGGTCAGTGTGATCAATAGCTGTAACTTTCGATCTGAAATTAAGGTATGAATCTGACAATAAACAATCATCTCACGGTAATTGAAAAAAAAAAAAAAAGAAGAATTGTAAAGGACAAACAGCAGTTGGAGAAAAAAAAGATAAACCAGCAGGTATAATGCAGGAAAATGTTTATTTGGTGATTCTTAGAACCAAGTAAAATACATTGCAATAAATAGTTTCAAAATAAATAGTCCAGAATGAAAAAGAATAAATAGACAGCACAAACTCACACATCCCTCTGATGTTAAACAAAAGAAAGTCATGCTCATACAAAGATAATAAATATGTACCCTTATAAAATTATAAATTAGACATCAGTGTTCTTTGCCACAGGTAGATTATTTGAATGTAACATGCAACTGTTACTCTAGTTTATCTTGCGCTATTTGGATTAGAGTGGTTCTGTAAAGCGAGGATTCATTTAGAGTTCATGTAGTTAATGGCTCGGTTGATTGTGATGGTGCGGACCTGGAAGCCTCTCAGGACTTTGCAAAGATTCAGTCGTTCGTTGTAGGTACTCGCTCGCTCCCCATCATCCTTAAAGAGAAACAGAGGCGCAATTATGAATTTATGAAAATCAGCTATGTTTGATATCTTTATGATTTTTATTGCTGTCTTAATGAGGAGCACATTTCTTTGTTGCTGTCTTACCTCCTTTAAGGCCAAGTCTGTTGGCAGAGACCCCTTGAAGCAGTTCTGTTAATAGCAAAATAAATACTTTTATAGTTTTATTCAAGTATTGGAAGTTTGGGATTCTTCCTTTTCACAATATTAGTTATTCAAGTGTGTCACATCAAAAAGCACCCATAACATTTGTCTTTCAATTCTAATTGTGTTGGAGCAAATGGTGATGAAATGGCACTGACAATGAATCTATATACTGTGTAATGTCTCACCTCCATGAGTTCTCTGAGGCTGAGTAGAACAGTTGGACCAAGTAATTTTTCAGGGTCTGGCTGATTTGTGAGGAATTTGTAATAGTGGCTGAGATCCTCCCCAATGTTCGTCACACATGACTCCTAGATGGGAAAACAGCAAAACAGAACTGATGACAAACAGCTCTGACATTTCATCTGCTTGTTTTTACTTTAATTGTCAACATATCTTTTATACTGTACGCTGCTGCAACACAATAATTTCCCAAATTGGGATGAATAAAGTACTTATCTATCTATCTATCTATCTATCTATCTATCTATCTATCTATCTGTAGTCTGTTGAGTGCAGTATAGAGCTTTACTTGAATAATGTGACTTTTTATAAATAATCAAAACATATTTTCCACACATAAGAGCTAACTAAAACAGTATTTTTATTATTTTTTTAAATTTCAACACAAACACAACATTTTACCTGGTCAAATTGTGATTTTGTGATTCCAGGGCATGCAGATTCCTGTGAGACAAGTGGATATAAAAAAAAAAATCAGATAAAGGAAAAGAAACAAAAAACAAAAAATATCAAACCCACTGCAGCAAAAGAGCTCTCAAATGTTAATTTGTTTTAATATAAATAATCTCAGTATTAATGACTTGTAATGTAAAGTTTCAGCACATACCAGTGGTGTGCACACAGACGGTGTGCTAGTCTCCATGTTCAGCTCCAAGTTCTGCTTTGCACAGTCAATTCCACTGAAGAGTTTAGTCTGTTTGGAGGAGAGAAGTTTAACGCCAAACTATAACACCGTGATAAAAACAAAAAGTTTAGAATTTCACCTTAATTTAGCTGCATACCTGTGCAAGGGCATCAGTGATGTTCTGTAGGAGCGTCCGTGCATATAAAGTGCAGGAGTCGGTCATCGGCCCTTTGCCCATCACTGGCAGAGACTGACTGACTTGCCACAGACGACAGCTGAGTGCCAGGAGCAGCAGGGCAGAGGTGAAGTCTGTCAGAGAGACATACAGAGTCCCAATAAATCTTTTCATCTAACCATTCTCTTGCAGAGAATAAATACTGTTCAGTCAGGTTACATAATACTCACAGAGCTTGATGAGCGGCATCTTGGAAAAGACTGTTGAGTCAGGTTCTTTGAGTGAGTCTGGCTCAACTCAGACATCCTGAAGTGTTTTATACTCTCAACTGATGAAGGGATTTTCCCTCATTGTACAGCAATGTTTTGACACCTATCTGTAAACTGAAAGTCCAAGGTCAAAGTTGAGTCATTTCATTTCCCTCTCCATCTCCTCAAGTGTTATGGTGAAACTGGAATTAACACTAACCTTGAAGAGTAAAAAGCCTATACGCCTATCTTGTGGTTACCACAGAGCTTCATGTTACCGACTGTTAACCTTCCAAAGAAGGCAGAGTTAAAGGATTATGTCATTAGATATTTTGAGTCATTGTCCAACACAGTCATGCCTAATATTTGAGCCAGTATTGACACCATCCATTGTATCACAAAACACAACCCTATTAATTTAGCTTACTTGTAAAGATGAAACAAAAAACTTATCTCTCATATATATATATATATATATATATATATAAAATAATGTAGAATACAACAAAAGTGAACTGGTAGAAGTTTAAAATGCCTTCTGTGCTATTATTGATCCTGTTGTGAATTTTATAAGAAAAAGTACTTAAATATGAGATATTAAGTAAAGGAAGGCATTTTCACTATGATATAATTTGGCCCCTTATTGGGTTTTTTTCTTTCCTGCCGCTGTGTTGCATCATGTCCTATGTTGTATTATAATCCTTTTTTAGTTTAGTTTAAAGTGCTGAAGCCGTTTTAGGTTAGGGATTTTTCCTTCTAATAAGTGGTGACTACATTGTGAAATCTACATTTTAACCTGAACCGTTTCCCCCTTTTGGCACAGCTACTTTTTAAATAAAATAAATATCAGTTCATTTGAATCAGCCTAATGTTATTTTTGTCAGCGTAAATTTGTTCCCCTCTTGCTTGTCGTAGTCTTCCACAAAACTCGGGCCATGTGCGTCAACACAAGCGTGAATGTGTGAAAAAGCAGAGAGAAACTCAGCTTGCGTCCTGTAGTAGACAAATGTGAGAGAAAGGGGAGGACGTGGTTTCTCAGTGGTTTCTAAGTAAATGACACCAACTCATTGGGCTTTCTTCGTAAACGTGAATTTTTATAAATGAATAAAATAACACTAAGAAATAATTTTCATCAACCTAAGCCAAATATGGACAAAGCTCGTTCAGACACTCTAAACATTTATTTCTGGATTTATTTTACAATCATAATACAGTACATTTATCAACCAAGCAGACAATAGAAAGTTTAACTTTGCGTGAAATTACATTCATAAAAAGCCGAGTGTGAAAACACAGAAAATACATCAAGGCATATTCTTCATCCTTTAAATAAACTATCTTACCAGTTACATACAGTGTATCCATAAACATTTTAAACAGTTAAAATAGATTATGCTCTGACCATGATTTTTTGATATATTTGTTTTATATAGCTTTTTCTTTAGTATCAATAAATGGAGCACAACAAAAAGAAAATTATATTGCATATTTCTGTTAAGAGGCCATTTAGCTTAAGATGCCACCATCTTTTCATTCTATATCTTTTAGTTTAAAAAAAAAAAAAATTACCAAGAAAAGTGCAACAGCTACAATTACTTTCATGAATCTGCTCCATCATATTAAAACATACAGGATGATAATCATTCTCTCTGACAACAGCAAAGATATTAGATACTTGCAATGAATCCCAGTGATAAATAGCGATGACACAGTCCTCATAGTGAAATAAATGACGTGAAACACAGGTGATGAGGACATGTCAGAAAGTGAATGAGTTGCTTATTATAGAGGCAAACTAAAGACTAGTTTTTGAGTTTAATTTAGAAGGAGCCCATTTAAAGAGGTAAGGATTTGTTCTGATACAAAGGAGATACAAGGCTTGTTGGAACATCAAACATCACTGTGCGCCAAATAAAGGTCAGGGATGGAATTAAGTCAAGAGGATTCTCCTAATTCTAGGAAATGTGGCATGATTAATCATGTTGAGTAGATGTGAAAAGGCTTCACAAACTCATCTCTGCCCATACTGAAATCAGTGATCATCATCCTTTTAGACCCGTTTTGGGGTTTCTCAGACAACATGTGATGCAACATATTATGGGTGTGTTAATGCAATGTACTGTGTGGTGCTCTCCAGACATAGTCAGCACAGATGGAGTTTCAATAGCAACACTAGTAACAGTCCATGAAGGGGGTGGGGTTGGACAGCGTGCAGACACACGTTTATTTAGACACAGCTTTCTCCGCCTGGTGCCGCTGATGGCTATGTGCATGCCTGTCACGACAAAGACAATAAGTATGTTAAAGTGCGCAGGTTCAATAGAGCTCGTCTCTGCCAGATATAGACAGACATATTTGGTTCACCTGGTGAGGTCCTCTATGTCCACCAACATGGCGTCCTGCTCCACGTGAAGCTCATCCCTCATCAGCAGCAACTGCACCAGCTCCTCATTTAGACCTGCGATACATTACAGATGCTGTTACCCCATTATCAAGGAGGCCAACATGAAAATTAAAATTATTAAATTGAACAATTTATAATCCACTTTACATTTTAGAAGGTTTTGTAAAGAGTGATAAAGGTTTATTCTCAGCGGTTTACTGGTTTAAGGGAGTCTTGCCCTAAGGATCCCTACTGGAGATAGTACCTTACATGCAGGGAATTTGAACACAGGTCACCTACACCAAAGGTGGCAATCTTACCACTACACTACAGTCCCCTACTACCAGGGCAAATGATAATAGAAAGCTTTGGAAACATTATCTGCATGATTTAAGGAAACGCTCTTTCCTCCTGCCAACTAAAACATGCCATATGGTGAGAAAGACAATGGTTTGCCACTATAATGGGAAGATAACAGAACTCTGGTTTTTGGGTTGATCACAAGCATCTGATCTATCAAAAAAAGTGATATTTGTGTCATACATGTATGCGTGTGATCTACTCACTCTGAATCTGTGAGTGCAAGTCATTTGTGATGACTTGCAGTTGTCCAAGACTCATATCTCTCATGTCCCCTCGCCTCAGATTCCTCTTCATTAAGCACTCGCTGATGTGGGGCAGATGGGGCAGCTGAACAAACACACAGAAAAGAAATTGCTGCATGACAAAATGGCTTTGAATGCGTTTTTAGCTTTTCTCAAAGTAAACTTGGTCTATTTGGATTTGCAAATAAACCTTATCCAGCAACAGTTGGACAAATTTGCTACACTTGTTTACCAGTTTCAGGGGCTTTCTCTTGTCACACACACACAAGCCCTGACCACTGACCTTCTATTGAGGCCATGCAAGTCCCTTATGTCATCTTTATTGTGCTGTGTTTACCGTAAGATTTGCTTTCAGTCATTCTATGCTCACTTTATTTCCCCTTTTACATTTGCAATGGATCCGTTTTTGTCCTGAACCTCTTCTTACATTGCACTGTCCTGTAAGACAGAGTTCAAGCACTCCCCACAAAGATCCCCTGTTCCCTTTCTCTTTGACTAACCAGGTCAGCCACAGGCGAACGTCTGTGCAGCTGGATTTGCCTCTCCACCTCCACCTGCATACGAGCCATTGGTCGAGCCAGAGCCAGCGCCACCCGGGCCTCCTCCTGCAGCCTTCGCTGCACCCTCCAAAACCCACCGCAGTCA
Organism: Odontesthes bonariensis; assembly: GCF_027942865.1. Lineage (NCBI taxonomy): Eukaryota > Metazoa > Chordata > Actinopteri > Atheriniformes > Atherinopsidae > Odontesthes > Odontesthes bonariensis. Next base: position 20,800,876 of record NC_134519.1, on the reverse strand, counting down.
TCTAAAGGATCCGAGTCCTCCTCTGCAGTGTCTCGGTCTGACAGTGACGAGCTCTGCTTGCTCTGTACAGGAAGTAAGGTGACTGATATTATGATGCAACAGACAGTGTGGTTTTCTCATGTGGTTATTACACATGAGACTAGCTTGACAGGAGGAAACTATCGACAGGTGCATACCACAGGTGACAGCGGTGTGTCCAGACTGGTTTCCGTCCTGCTGTCTTCAGCATCGCTGTCTTTGTCACTGCTGCTGTCGTTGACAAAACACACCTGCAGGTTCACGCCACTCTGCAGCCTGAGAGGAAAAACACACGTCACACAATTCAGATTGAAAAAGTCACAACATGCAGATCTTGTGACAGGATGATCCCAAAAACATTTGAATATAATTTTGTGTACACATTTATGAAGAATGGAACGGGAAGCAGTAAGGCCTGACAATATATTGACAAAAGGTTCCAGCATAAGCGGAATCCTTGAAATGAATAAGAAAACAATGATAAGTAGACATAGGTGTAATTTCCACAAAAATGTTGAATTTATTAAAGTTTGATAGCCTTCTTCTGGATTCTACGTCATGTGGCAGATTCTATGGGAAATCAAGGGATTATTTCAAAGCATACAGAGGTTACAAGAGGTTCAGAGGGGATTTTTCATTGCAATAAATGCTCAGAATTGTTTTTACTCTGTTTTGGTAAAACTTGATTTCTTCAAGGAGGGGAATTACTTTACAATGGATAAACAAAACAAACAAACAAAAAAAAAAAAGGACATGCCTGTCCACCTACTCTACCATAGGCTGGGCAATGAAAGATGTGTTTATGTCTGTTTGTTCCAGTAATTCTTAATGTTACTGAAATGCAGATATTAAGTGTTATGAAACAACTGTGCATGTTTAGCTTTAAAAACATGCTGGGGGAAGAGCTTTCCCTGTTCGTTTAAGTGGGCAACGACAAACTCAATTGGCCTGATGTTGGCATCACCTAAATCCAAATAAGCTGTGAGCTAACACCTGGAAGCAGGTTGAAACGAAACTGAAGGTATCAATGAATCTAAATCAAGTAACAGAACGTCATATCCTTCACAGCAGTCACACAGCAGCATCTGAAACCTCAACCACAGCTTTTCCAAGTGCTCAAAAAGCCATTCATTAAATTCCCCATCATGATACTCCAGCCAAAAGAACCTAAAGTAAAATAAAACCATGAAGCCATAAAATAAACAATTACTTATATATCCCACAACTGGGTGGTGCTGGAATTTCCAGTTAAACCTAAGCAACAGAGGATGCAACTTTACCTCCAGCTGTCACATGACTTAAATACTGCAATCGCAGCTGCTGGCTTACATCAGGCGTCACTTCTTCTTTTGGGAATTTAGAACTGAACTTCCTCAAACAGCAGCCAGTAGTGTTTAGGGAGGGGCAGCCCCATTGGTTGATATAAGGTAGAGCTCTTATGGAAAAGAAGTCAAGTGCCAGAAAGTTATTGGAGGTCAGACCTGCCGTGATGACAGAGTAGTAGGTGTGATGGGTTGGCTTTTGTCTAAAAATCTGTAAATACACTGCATATGTGTATATAATTTTTTCTTATGTAAAAAAGCAAAAAACAAACAAACAAAAAACTGATAACAAAATAAAATAAATGATTGTATTGCAGGTCAGTATGCTCCTCACCCTCAGAAACTAGGCACAGTAAAACCACACCACAAATTTGAGGTAGCAATATGAATGGTTACCACAGTGTTCAGTGGAAGATGCCTCATTCAAGCAGAGACTCTTTATGTCTAAACTATATCCTGGTATAGTTTCTCTCTCAGAAAAACGTCACGCAACAGAGGTTAACTACTGTGACATGTCTTATGCCAGCTTTCTCCCATTGCTGTAGATCTTTCTTTCATCGATTGTCTGTTTACTTGAAGGGACTGTAAACAGGAGTGGCTTTCCGAAAAGCATTTTTCCTACGTGTCTGATGTAAGTGACACAGATACATCATATTTTCTGTTGTCAATAAAAACATAAAGATACATGACAGTTTTATTGGGCTGCTCTTATTTAACAACATAGTTCTCTCCTTTCATTAGTCACTGTTTCTGAATACAATTCCATAGGATAGGTGCTGCCATCTGCACTGAAACAGTTTATTTGTTGAGTTCATAGATTGTAGTTTACACGATACACTGCATCATTAAGAGCTGATGGAAGCTGCAGAATAGCCCCCTCTCCTGGCCTTGACCATTGTTTTATTTTTTACTAAGAAATGGAGGATTCAGTCAAATTTTGCTGTGACAACTTTAAGTTTTTTTTTTTTTTAAATGATCTGCATAACCTAGTGGGATTTGAAATACAATAAAAGGGGCAAGAGAATCCTTCAATTTCTTCTGAAAATTCTAATTTTGTTCTTGTTTCATTGCTTTGTCAATATGATGGATGTGTGTTTACTATGGTGGCCTCACATCTCAAAGTAGGTGCCTTAGAAACCTTATATATTTATCAATCCATGTTTAACGTACACACATACACACAATTCAAAAATACCTTTTGGGTGTTAAGCCATACCAGCCTAATGACTTTTCAGTCATTACATGACACAACATTTTTTTTTAATTTTAATCTTTAATGTTTTTTTTCAGTAAATCTTGTCAGCTTCAAGGCAAAGTCAATGTGACATCATCAACAGAAAACAGTGGCTGATATATATAATCAAGACTGCAATGACGATTTCCTATGTGCCAACTGATTGCACTCAACAAGCGGAATATCATCTGGTACCGATGTTGAGCCAATATCTGTGCATTCCGAATACAAACCGCACATGTTGTGTGAATCAATAATTAGTTGAAACAAGGGCATATTAATGTGTTCCTTGTATCTATCCAAGAATGAAATTGAATAATAAAAGATCCAAAGGCCAACAGCATAACTGGCAGCAGATATGCAACACAATATCGGCGTCAGTCTTCAAAGGGCTGGACTGATCAAACCCTGACGAACACAGACACACACATAGAATTTAAACCTACCGGGAGGATGGGCTGTTCTTGCTGCAGCTGGTGTAGATGACCGGCTCGTCGTCATAGTAACTGCCAAGGGCAAGTTTCTGCCTGATTGACTCCCTCTCATTTCTCTGAGCCTGCCAAAAAAGCAAGACAGATACATGAATATAAAGAATATCAATAAAAGTGCTGCTCCTGGACTGTCACCTCCCCTTGATAGACTAACTGGGTCATGCTCTGGCAGGAGGAACAACTGAGCAGATCAGAGCCAATATATACTCTATGATTCCAAAACAAGTGATCATTCTGAGGTTCCAAAATGTGTCTTTAGTTTGTTTTTTTTCTGCTCCACCTTAAACTTTGATAATTGCATGTCTTATATTTAACTAATGGCATTTCTAATACATACTCTTACAAGAATAAAAGGACAGATCTGGTGGAGTCAGGTTCCCCTCAGAGAGATGCTGTCTCGATTGGAAGTGGGAACATTATGTGATAATTATGATTACAATTAATTGAATTCCAATTGGCTTGAATTGGACTTTATTATCTAAGTGCCTTGAGATGACATTTGTTGTATTTGGCGCTATATAAATAAAAATGAATTGAACACATTTGCCCCAATGTACGTATATGAGCGTAAATCCTTTTATCCTGTGTTAGCCTCATTATCAAATGACTACCATCAGACAAGTTATGTAATTCCAGGACCTACCATCCTGGGATAGACTACAGCCCCACTGGGAATACTGCAGGGAATGATTAACCAGTTAATCTGGTTAATTAACAGATCCTGTTACTTAATTACCCAAAAAGACCAAAAAATGAAGTGATGGAATCATTTCTACAGTCAATGTCGAATGCATTTCTTCTTAACATATTAACTTATCTTTAAAGAATATAAGGTATTTGTTCATTGTAAACACAAGATTAGATTGGCTGCAAATCCTCAAAAGTTTTTTTTTACCAATTTGTACCTTTACATGTCATCATCAGGGAAGTGACTGAAATCTAAAATAAAATAAGTGTAGAAAAACATTTTTGTTCCATCTCTGCTGCTAGTTGAAAATGCCAAGTCATTTTCTACAATTTTCCACTACCTCCTGTAGGTGGCAAATCTCTTTTGACTGATATTTTTTCCCTCCGATCTTCCGTTTTATATTAAACTTTGCTTACTTCGTCCTAGTACACAATTTGTTCTTCCTTCCATGCTTAAATTTACATCCATCCCTGAGGCAGTTACCCCTTTTCACAGCTTCCACTCTGTAGCTGTCCTTACATTGAAATTCATCTAAACGATTCAGCAAGACACGATTATGTATGAAAAAAAAAAATAATAATTCTCTATGATTGAATTGTGCCAGTTGTTCTCCTCCCGTACTGCCCAACTACATATGTGTAACACTCATCACCAACCGTTGAGTAACACCTCTAGAATTGGAAACGTTTCTCTTATGTGCCACGGCCCTTTCTCCAGATAACCTAAAAACTGATCCAAAACACACATATATGTGCACCCTCTTTTTGGTGATGCATTATCAGATGAGGATGTGACGTAAAAAGACCTGAACAGCCTTTACTCTCTAAAATAACACACTGCATCCTGCTCACCCACATCATGGATGTCCTCCTCACAGATTTGCTACACACTCACAGATTCAGACAACCTATTTTACCCCTCCAGAAGAAAGTACAGTATCATATTAAAAAATAAAATTCAAATAACAGTGACAAGTACGATGTGGAATGGCTCAATTTATGGCAAACCGAGCACAGCATCTTGTGTGTCTATATGGATCAATAAGAGATTTCAAATTTTACCGAAGATATGTTTAGACACAGATGTGCCTGTAGAAATCATTTATGAATACACCCTCTACCTTTTCACACATTCACTGATCCAGTATGGCTGACTATCTACAGCACACCCATGATGGATACCTTTCATCTGTTAATCTCATCTCACATATGCTACACCCTCAGAATTACACACCGACATGAACACAAAGCCACACACCTGGTAAATGCGTTTCTCTTGGTGCACCATCCTTTCAGCGCATCGTACTAAAACAGCCGTCCTGCCCTCCTCTAAACTGCAGTGAAGCTAGACCCTGGAGACCCTCTCATATACTGCAGGTCCGTGCAGGAGACGAGAGCAGGAGGGAGGAGACAGCAGAGAGTGCGGAGGGGAGGGGCACTAGAGAGAAGAGGTGGGGGAGTGATGTGGAAAGAGTGGGGAGAGACGGAAGCAGAAAAGAAGAGAGAAATGGAGGAGGGATGGGAGAGACAGAGCTGCTCAGTGCTGCCACTGCCTTCCTGATCCGTCATCTGCCCCGCTGTCTTCCTCACGTGCTTTCTGTCTCTTGACTTCACATCCATCTTTCCTTTACTTATAGGGAATGAGTAAATAATCTAGAAAATGCTGAGAATTTGTACATAATTACTGAAGTAAGAGCAGATGATAAGTGTCAGGTGAGCAAAAGGGTGGGTTAAAAATCCTGGTGAAATGAGAGAAAATGCCATACTGGAGAACAAAACCACCAATGAAGCCACAGCTGATATGTAAAAGCACCTCAAACACATGACAGACCTTGTAAGCATTACAGACAAAGCATCTGCCTATTGCAGTGTAGAAAATTCTTAATTGGACTATTGGTCTCTTAAAGGAATTTCCTGCAGCCTCAATACACATTGCAGATTCAAGCACCGTGTAAAAGGCTAAATGTGCCCACACATGCGTACACAAACGCAAATACAAAAATATATCTACAGCTTCCACAACGCTGACACTATGTAGCAGTGGGATGATTAAACAACATTCTGAGTCATCCATCATCATGCATCTAAATATATACCCAGGCTATAGCAGGAATTACTAGCAGCAATGGATTTAGCATTTTAATCACAGTTCGTCTCTACACTTGAATAAGAAACAGTCACAGAACAACATGGCTGTGTACATACTTTACTCTGTTAACATTTCTAGTTCAGTTTGAATTTTTTTCCCCATCTTTAACTTTCATCTTTTGATTAAAGAACATTTAATTTGTGCTAAAAATTTACTGAGATTATGATTTCCTTATAGTTAACTTCGGTCATCAGAGCAAATTAACTTCCTGTGTAGCTCAAACAAGAGAGACAGTCCATCACTCACAGAGATGCTGGATAGCCTGGTTCGCCGTGCACAGTAACAGACTTCAGCCGGTGGTACAAAGATAGCCTGAAGCTCCTCGGCCCAACTGAGGCTGTTTACCATGCCGCCTTTTACTTCTCTTTGGTCTTGTAAGTCACCACTGCTATCACAGTCTTCCCACCAGTGGCGTGTTGTGGCCCCCCCGGTGAACACTTCTTCCTCATCCATGTCTGTATTGTACTCCTCCATTAAGAGATCTGCAAATAGGGTGAGTGAATGTCAGGATTGGGCCAATTGCCAAACTGTGGGACTGTGCCCACAGATGGAAAGAAGTAGGACTAAGGCTCGGTAAGGCTCCCGGACTGAAATTCTTTGCTTGAGCATGGACTGTTCTTTTGCAAGAGGACTTAAGTATGACATTTTAGCAAAACTCCATTTCCTGCAGATGTGTTACATTCAAGATCTTTCAGTCCTCAGCCATACCCTAGTCTAAGGAAAGAGAGGTCAAAACAAATTGCTCAAATACGCTGTGACCTAAATGCTTAAATTCTTCGTAACTTATAAAACAGAAAGTCCAATTCTGTACAGACTCACCTTACTTGGATAGATGAAGGAACTCCTTAAAATGATTGCAAAAATTCAAAACAAGCAACTGTTGCCAAACTTGACATGGGCAGTGCTGCCCATGTCAAAACCAAAATAGAAATTTAGGTTTTCTTGCACCCAGAATGGATCTGGATCTCAATGCCCAGCAAAGATTGAAGATTACTAAAGAAGGAAAGAGATGAGCAATTCTCGGTTTGGAGAGAATAGTGTTATACATCTCTTAGCTGTCACGTGTAGCTCAGTTGCAGTGATGTGTGTAGAATTGCTTGTGCATGCGCAGTATCAGACTGCCCGAGGGAGAGAGCACACCATGTGGAAATATAAGAACAGACAGAATGGGGTGCATGCATGCACACATTTTAGAGTGTAGACAGGAGTGGGTTTCACATGTTTAAGCACCAATTCAATGTACTGTGAAAGATCTTTGAAAGCTAATAGCAATGTGTACTGTAAGTAAAATTAAGTAATTATGTCAACATGCCATGAGTTAATGAAGTATCATTTTAAGCAGCAATTTTTACAAAAGTGAACTTTGAACTCCTTTAGTCTTATAAGCCGATACATTTGGTGGGTGAAAGGTGATAACTGGGAAAGAAAGTTGTAAACCTATTTAAATGTCTTAATGGGTGACAGTTTTCGGTACACAAAGATGTCAAACGGAGACAATGCAAGTAGCAGTAAAATGTAAATTAACAAATACTTAAATTGCATTATTGGATTCAATCTTTTAATACCCAGAATTGCCAAACACCTGAAAGTAAGATAATGACAGAAGGGTCAAACTTAACATGGAAACTCTTTTCAAAGGTAAGCCTCACCACTTAATCAGTTTATACTGTTAAGGGACAAAACCCAGAGAGATGGCTACTATTATAGCCCATGTGCATTTGAGCCTGTAATCCAGATTTTCAACTAGTTTGGTATGGCAAGTCATCTGGGGCCAGTTCTCTCTCCTCCCCTTTTAAATGAAAGGCTTGAAAAGGTTACACATCAATGGGTTTCTATTGCTTTGAGAGTCCAGACAGCCACTACCTGGCATAGTCTTTTATGAACCTGATTAAGGCTTTCTTAAGAAAGGGAGATTCTTTGCCTTTTTGGTATAGATGTCTCCATAAATACTCAACAGGTAGATGGGAAAGCATAGGGTTTCCAAGCATTTGTGGCAGTTTCAATGCTGGATTCTTAAAAGCACCATGGCTACTCGGGGGAAGGTGGTGAGCATAGAGATGGTCATGGGCAAGTAGATTTTTCAGAAATTCAAGATTGACAAGAACATTCTCTGGAGGGGGTTTAGTAGTAGTTGGTGCTTGGGTCATGTACATGCAGTGGTAACAAGGGTAAATATGGTAATATGGATAGCCATTCAGAAGGAGCCATGGTATACCTCTCGTTTCACATAGCAGCCATAATAAGGAACAACTAGAACAAGGCCCAGTGCATTCAGTTTCACAGAGTAGTCACATGCTTCAGGCACCTGGATTAGAGGCAAAGGGTGTGCATTGCCTGAGAAAAAGGGGTAATTATTATAAGTTATATTTTGTACAAAAAAAATATATATATATATATACACACACACACACACACACACACACACACATTTCCCACCTACCCATATCCATTAGCAAGTCAGCAGCACCAGGTCCCATGGCTTTCAGTGTCATCTTGTTATGACCACAATGAAGTGAAGTATTCCAACGTCTCCATGCCACTTCCTTTGCCATGCTAGCTTCAATAACTTTAGGAATAAACACCACCCCAACATCAGTTTATTTGCAATAGCCTGTTACTTGGGAGTGCCACTTTATATGTACATAATATATAAATTTAAGCAACTGTCTTACCTGTATGGTCAGTTTGAGATAAATAGATGTGCAGCATTCCATTATTTTCTTTGGTAATAGCAGAGGCAGAGTCTGACTGGAAGTCAAGCTCTTTCCCATTGAAAAGAATACTTCCTTTCATTTAATCTAATGCTTAGTGATGTGGCGTTTGAAGCGAGGCCTCGGAGCATGTGTCGAGCAAAAAGGGGCGAGCCAGATGAAGCGTTGGTTCGAGGCTTGTATCGTTTCCATAAAAATCACGTGACTGATGACAAACGAGGCCTCGGATTCAGTGTACACGTCACTGATTCATTTTGAGCGTCACTATCGCATAAAAAGGGTTCGAACCTTGCGGCACTTCGAGGGTTTTGAGTTAGCGTTTGGTATTGTTGAGAGGTAGAGTGTGCGTTGGTTGTATCAGAGTTAGTGGTTAAGTTCAGTTATTATATCAGTCATATCATCTATTATTATTAGAATAGTGTTAGAATAGTTATATAGGATATGAACCCTCGTTTTTCGCGGGAGTTACGTTCCAAAAAGAACCCGTGATAGGCGAAATCCGTGAAGTAGTAACCTTTATTTTTTTTTACAAATAACTACTGTACTGTAAAATAATCATTTTAATCATCGATACGAACTGAAGGCTTCAAATTGCGGAGATCAGCACCGTGACCCGAGTCATTGGATTAGAACGGGAGAAAATGAAAAATGATTATGAAACAAAAATACAAAGTACAGCAAGACAAATAGTGACTCACGTGTATTTCACTGCTCTTCTGACTGAGCTGCTGTATCCTGACTGCGCTCTGTAGCGGTTTTTTTCTTATAAAGCCCGCGGTGCAGGTGTGTTTTTTCGAGAGAAGAACATAGTTATCGGTAGTTGTTGTCGCTCTTTTTTCTTCTGGGCATATTAAACCGCAACGTTATTGACACACATTTCTTTAAATAAAAACCAATAACTTATATTTGTCTTGTTGCCCATACTGCTCGGTTGCAGTTTATTCCTGACTCCCGGTCCCATGGCACTTTAGTTCCATAAGCACTGTAGTCAGTGTACATCATTGATATATTTAATTTGAGTGATCAACACCATAGCACTCAATAATACCTCCATATATGCAGTTTTCACACATTTATTTTCATTGAGACACAGTGACAACAATTGTTTATTTTATATTGCAGGATGCTCTAACTCAGGGTTAATTTTGTCTGTCATATATTCCTTTTGCACAGCAGGTGTCACTAGAGAGACCGTTTCAATGAGGCTTCGGGTAATGAACCTTTTGGTGAACCTTTGGGCTGGAAAGCCTCATTGGTTCATGAAGCCTCGTTTTGCCATCATTACTAATGCTGCAGCCTTATTGACATCCTTTTTAAATTCTTTGTTCAGGCTTTGCAAAATTATACATGTTAAACTCGGAGCTAAAGAGGACAGGAGCAACATGGCTGCTATAGTTTGCCATGTCTTACATTTCTGTCCTCCTTCCATCCTGGAGATGCAAAACTGAAGGAAATGTAGAAGAGCTGCAATGAAGAAGACTAACTAAATCCCAACTTTTATTTTCTGTGCAGGTCATAGCACCAGGTGAATTAGATGAAGGTGAAACCAATTAGGTGAAACTGCAACTACAGGTTGCAGCTGTGGGAATTAAGCTCACAACAGGTGGACTCATTGAGAACCTTTGAGGTCTGATTCGACCCTTGTCCCTATACACAAATCAATTCTTAACACATATCATGGTGTATGGAAAAATTAGCATTTGATGTTTTATCATTTTTGCTTCCTAGTTATGTGAACTAAACAACACACATAAGACCTTTTCCACAGCTGACCTTTTGTAAGCATAAAAATTCACCTGATCAATGATAGCTGCATTCCCTTTTGAAGAGATCTTTGTCTGCATGCTGGTTGTCATAGTTTACTTGGATCTTAAAAAGAACTCAAATTGTAGAAAAGGGTATGCAGACAAGAATATTATCAACATGAGTGCATTGAAAAAATAAAATATAAAAATTACCAGCAAATAATTCCCCAGTACAACCTTCTCAGAACATGTTGTGCACCTAGTTCCAAGTTGATGGAAAAGAGCATTTTTATGTCTAGACTTCAAATATACTCTTGCTTCCTCAGTCAAAACATGCATGTCAGGGATTCTAAAATCTGAACGTGTGAATGGCTGCTGGCAGCCTGTCCAGGGTGAGCCCTCTCTCACACCCAGTATCTTCTTTGATAGGCCTCAACCTTGCATGGTTTGTCCACAGGAAAAAACAATTGATGGCTGGATGACAAGTTTAAAAAGAACTAGAAAATTTCTGAAGAAATTTTGATGGGTGCCAAGCTACTGCCTGGCAAGAAACCTGCATGTTGTCAGTCAAACATTAGATATTTAAAATCTAGAATGAAATATGAGATACAGAGATACTGGCTTGGTGAAACCTGCCTGCTTTAGGCATCATGAGTGAGGGAAAGCACACAGAAGGACTCTGTAAACCTGAGAGACACAGAGGACAGGTTGTGCCCCCTTAAAACAAACAGCTGTTTAATAGGCTTTTAAGTCACAGTGTAAAGAAATAATTAACCCGTTAATAGAAGAAGGGTCTGCTGAAGACAGTTATGGAATTTCTATGAAGGTCATTAATGTGGAGGCTGTGAGTGGTTTCTGTGGAGTCCCCTGTATTTCTGATGGAGAGGGACTGTGCTGTTTCCATTGAAGCTACTGCCCCCTGACAGAGAGGCTGTCATGCTATATTAGGAGCACACATAACACAGGCCAGCATAAAGCTGTTATAATAGGGCATCCATCTTGGCTCTGCCCTCCTACGCACTTCTTTGTTTTCTAAATTGTCTTTTCCCCCCCCCCCCATTTGTCCAGGTACCTAACTTATTGCACTTACTCTAGCACTAGTTATGCTCTTAGCTGTTTGGTTTTGGAAGGAAATGCACTCCTTTTGCCTACCGATGTGGAACACACATATTGTAAGTCGCTTTGGATAAAAGCATCTGCAAAATGACCGTAATTTAATGTAATATAATAAACAGTGTTAGAACAGAGCAGCCACATTGGCTCTGGCTTCATAATTAGTTGCTATGGGAGACAGCTGCTTGTGTAAGAGAGGAGCCAACCGCTAAAATGCCCTCACTGTGTCCTTAACCTTGGAGTTTAATATTGATGTGCATGTCTCAAACAAACGGTCACTTTTCGAAAAAGTAAAAGTCGTATCTGAATAATTCTTGAACTGTGAGCACCAGAAGAGATGGCAGAATCCAGCGGTGTAATTTTTATTCTGCTCCTGTGTTGCTTGTTTTTTTTTAAATGAGTTTTCACATTGATTTGATGAGTTGGCCTGTTTATAATGGAGTGGTAGCTCTCTGTGCTCAGGTGTTTTGAGAAATCTGAGGCCAAGCTCAATGAGGGTGACTTTGGGAAAGGACAAAAATACATAGGTTTTGAAGCAAAATTTGTCTAGATCAGGCAGATATTTTGGACGTGAGAGGCGTTTGTTTGAGGAATTTTTCTATTAATGAAATCAGAGTAGGAAACTGAGTGAGAGGAGCATGTCAGCCGTATTTTAGTCTTCCAAAAAATGTAAACTGCCATTGTGTCAAAGTTGTATAATATAATCAACAAACCCTATAGTTCAGTTAAAGTTGAGTTTCCTGTCACATTTAAACTTTAAATGATGTCTGTGTGATGCCATATGGCAGTTATGAGGCCTCCAAAATAGGGCATTTTGTAGTTTAATGCATTTTTCCATTGACAATTTATTTTGCCCCATTTTTCCAAAATTCCTTATGAGTAATGAATACAAGCACACTATTCCCGGTTGGACCATCGGCAGGATTTGTAATTCATGACGGAAACTGAAGAATAATAAGCATCCAACACAATAGTAATGTGTGCCCTGCCTTTGGCAATGGCACCCATAAAAATAGGATACAGAGTTCCCTCAACTTCTCCAAGCGAGTCAATTGGCCATACCGTTGGAAATATTAGGCTTTAAAGTAAAGACAACTTCAAGACCTACTGCCTTGAAATGTACATCCATTACAGCTTTAACTAAAAGTTTGCAGATGGATCCTACACAATTTTCCACTTGTTAAAACCATCCACTTTAACTGGGGAATTATATTAAACTTGTTTTGAATTGCTTCTGCAGTACAGTGAAATTACCCAATTAGAGCACCACTCTGTATCCAAGACCAGAGGATAACGATGCATTCAATGCTAAATTTGAAACCCACTTTCCATTTGAAACAGCATTTCATCTGATATGTGTAAACCAATCAATTTCAGGATCTTTACTCAAAGTCACTTGGTATTCAAAACTTTTATTGCAACAGTTTCAGTCTAGCCTTGAAAATTGTGGGGCTTGTGGTGTAAATATAGATAGTCATATAGATTAAAAGGTAGCTGTGCAGGTGGCAATTGAAGGGGGACATCTCCTGGAGAATGGGTAGCTGGAGATGGAGCGGCTGTTGGTTTAGTTTCTGGCACAGGACTCGACGACTGTTGCATGGGAGGTCCAGAAGACCAAGGAAAATGAGAGTAGAAAAGTTTCTGGAGAGGAGTCATGACTTTGGGCACTAGAGTGGTACTTTGTTCAGCTGAGGGAGGGGGAAGAAAAGGATAAAAACATTGGGCATGAGGAGGGCATTCTGGAAATTTGGGCAAATCTTGCGTCTGTTCAACTGCTGCAGAGAAGAGATGAGAAAGCAATGGGTTCAAGAGATTGGCCTCAGGCAGGGGGTAAACAGGTGGCATAACCGGAAGAACTTGAGGCTCCTGTGGGGGCAGGTGAACCTGAGGGGTCTGGGGTGGGACGTACACCTGAGAGTTCTGGGGTGGGACGTACACCTGAGAGGTCTGGGGTGGGACGTACACCTGAGAGGTCTGGGGTGGGACGTACACCTGAGAGGTCTGGGGTGGGACGTACACCTGAGGGGTCTGGGGTGGGACGTACACCTGAGGGGTCTGGGGTGGGACGTACACCTGAGGGGTCTGGGGTGGATGGTGTACAAAGTGAATACGATGGTCCTGGGGAGCTGCATGAGCCTGAGGTTCCTGGAGCTCATGAGACCATTGAGGTTTATGGTGCCACAGATGCTTGGGCAGCCAATGATGGGGCAACTCGGGAGCAGCAGATGTTGCACGCCTGGGACACCAGAGCGACACAGGATTTCCATGCCACTGCAGTGGCAGCATATAACTTCCATCCTTGGAACAAGACAACAAAATTAAGACGTTACAAAGGACACCATCTTCCAGTTACTGTCCAAAATCTGAATAAATGCTCATTTTTCTACCCCAACACACCCCCCCCCCCCTTAATCATTCATTATCATCTGTGCAAACACTTTTTGCTGAATCATAGTAACCATGTCTGAATTTGTTCCCTCCCCCCCTGCAAGTCTCCAAACAGGATTATTTAAATACAGTATGTTGCATGTCAGTAAATAAAGTTACCTGTTGAACCATATTGCAGCCATCATATGGAACTGTCATAACGAGCACCATGGAGTTGCTAAGCATGTTGTAGCCACAATTTTGGGGAACCATGGACAAAGGTAGAGGTGAGGAATTTTCTGTGGGAATAAAGAAGGGGGTGTTATGCAAACTGCAAGCATGGTTGTAGTTTCACACACAGTGAACCCTGCGACTACCTTGTTGCACTGCAAGTTGTGACGCTCCCAGTCCAAGTGATCTGAACTTCATGTGATCATCAAAACAATGCAGAGAGGTTCCCAAGCGGTTCCATTTATCTTCGGCTGAGGCGTCCCTCATGTCGACATTGGGCCAGCCTGTCAAGTGAACATGAATGTTTAACACTAAATTTTTTTTAAATTGGATAATTTACTATAAACGGGTTGCCAGTGCACGGACAGGGTTCATGAATGCAATGACATTTCAGTTATTAGAATTAAAAAAAGGTTTAAATGCGTTTCAAGAGCAAATATTCTCAAGCGCAGAGTGATTGATCATTTTCCTATTACGTCAGCCATAAATATACACAATACCAGTTATGCATTTGGTTTAGTCTGGATATGTCAAACTCTATGTTAACTCACTTACCAACCATGCATGGAATTAAATAACCTTTATGGCATGGAGAAAGTTTTCAATAAGAGAGTAGGAGCCACTTCCACAAACTGATATTGTACACCTGCGTAACCAGGTTAAACTTAAACCAAAGTCACCCCAACTCATTTACGATATATTATCAACATACCTGCGGAATCTGCTTGATAAGCCGCATCGTCCTCAGAGGTGTTGGAGGAGGCTTTCCTGGGCACATCTGCGTCCTGCAGCCGTTTCCGGAAAACTTTCCCGAACACGATTTTGCCCTCTTGAACGCCTATTGAGGTGGCGACACCGCTTACTCTCCGCCCTGCTTGTTTTACTGTTTTTTTCAGTCGAAGGCAGTCTGTCGTTGGCGCTAAGTGACATATCAGAATCACGGTTGCTACCCAGCAGACAACGGCACTTTTCCTTTCGTTGTTACGCATCATTCCGATGGGCGCATCTCCTGAAAACGTAGAGCGATAAAGATGTTCTTCGTCACAGCTATTTGTCTTCTAACTTTCTCTGGCACCAAGGGCGGTTGGTGTTGCAACAACCAATCAAACGCGGTGACAGGTGTTGGTCTTTAATCAGATTGATTACACCTGGGTGTAATTTCGCTCTGAGGTCAAGTCATTTCATTTTCCGTGTTTGAGCCTCACATACATCTCACTGATGGAGACGACGCTGAAGTAAGCATCCGATTCGCGAATTATAGGGATGGGCATAAAGGGCCATTTCACTGCATTTTTTTTGCATTTTGATAGGCCAAAACAAGGTCCTGTATGGAAACTACATTAGTTAGACTGCTCAAATCTGGATAGAATTATTCTAAAGAGGCTGTAGATTCATTAAAACTTTGTTTGGGATTTGTCAAACCTTTTTCTGATTTTTGAAAATGCAGAACAGGGCCATTTCACTGCTTTTTTGGTATTCTGATTACCCTAAAATGGGTCCTGTATGGAAACTACATTACTTAGACTGCTCAAATCTGGATGGAATTTTTCTAAAGAGGTTGCAGTTTCAATAAATCTATAGCCTCTTTAGAATAAAGAATAATTATATCCAGATTTGAGCAGTCTAAGTAATGTAGTTTCCATACAGAACCAAGTTGATCAGAATACCAAAAATGCAGTGAAATGACCCTGTTCTGCGTTTTCAAAAATCAGAAAAAGGTTTCACAAATCCAAAACCAGGTTTTAATGAATCTACAGCCTCTTTAGAATAATTCTATCCAGATTTGAGCAGTGTAACTATTGCAGTTTCCACACAGGACCTTGTTTTGGCCGATCAAAATGCAGTGAAATGGCCCTTTATGCCCGTTCCTTTAATTCGCGAATCGGAGGCTGGCGAATCGGATGCCAACTTCAGCGTCGTCTTATGGAGTCGGTTTAAAAAATTTAAACCATATCGATAGCCAGTCAGACATTTCATTTCCGACCCAGATGGCCAACAGAGAACAAAAAAGGCACATCTACTGGAGACATTTTAACGTGTCAGTGAATGAAAAAGAACATTTATTTCATTGATGTGCCACTTTCTATAGCCTACCCGCGGGGTGGCTGGAACTCATCCCAGCAGATACATCGTTAACGGATCACCGGTCCATCACGGGATGAACGCAGCACAACATAGAGACAAACTGTCGTGCAAGCTCACATTCACTCCCACTGAGGATCTGGAATCACCAAATAACCTAACACGCAGTACTAACCCAAATTCCGGTTTTTCCGGTATCTCGTGTCAGTAATAAACTTAGAAGACTCTAAGCCACCAAATGCTCAGATGATTATAATGATTTGAATATCTACAACTTCATGTCAGCTGGGATAAACTGCTTCTTAATAAACCTTTTAGATGAGATCATGTCAACTTCTTAATATAAAACTCCCTTGTCTCCACATTGAAATGCATTTATCTATTAACTCATCCTTTTTTTGGCATATATGAAGAGTTCATCTTCATATAAAATTGTGCTTTGTAATGCTTATTAGTTATGATAAACTGTCAGCCATCAGTCTACAGTGGAGAGGCTATTATGTTTACACCTGGCTGCTTTTCAAGAACAGGGATTTCATCTCCAAGGTTACTAACAACACCATCGAGTTGGAGTCATTGCTAAATATTTGACCTCCGCTGTGGTGAGTGCATGTCTTTGTATTTTTATATACGCTGCTTTCACAATATCACACAATTTAATGTCTTAAGCTCATACAGATATTTCTGAAGTTTCAGGCATATCTATTTCTGCCGTTTGGGCAGTTATCTAATTCTTTTTCTGTGTGGTTAATCTTATCGTTACATTAAATTTGATATAGCTCTTGTACTTAGTGTAAGAGTATGTGATAGAGATAGAATGTGCTTTCTATTTGGAGCGTGGTTTGTGTGTCCGTTCCTTTGACAGGAGACGCAAGAAAACCTGAAAGAAAAAACCTGAATATTGTTTTTTTATCCTGGGACAAATGACACAGATGAAACCGACTTCGCTGCAGTCTGAGTGATTGAGAAAATGATGAAGCCCAGCTCTTCCTGTGAGTCTGCTCCACACATATCCAAACTGTAATCACAAGTAGACAATACAAAACAGCAAATTGGCTTTTTAACAGTCGTTTTGTTCAGACGAGTGTGACTGATATCAATGCTACTTTTGTTTTACATTAGGTGCCAGTGTGTCAGTAGAACCCAATCCACTTCATTACCCTGATGAGCATGTAAGACAGATGAAGCTGTGGACTGCAAAATGCATCTCTGAATTAATAGCAAATTCCGTCTTCTGTCACAGAAGAATGGGCTTTTTTAAAATTTGTATGTCTCCTCTTGTCTGGTTTAAAAAAAAAAAGCAAGAAGGATGTCTACAGTCTGTCAGTGGCCCACCCACCTGTTGTATCCAAGCTGCAGGAGTTCTGAGATACAATCGAGAGTCTGAAAACTATAGGCTAAACTTAACAACTACTCTGTCAGAGGTATTCAGATAATATCTCTACCCATTGTTATAAATTTCCATCTTCAGCTTAATGAAAAGTCCACTGTAATACTGTTATCCAGGCTCAGCCTCCAGCAGAATACGCAGTAGAATGTGAGTTCTGTGGAGAAAAGGCCAGGCCTCCACTGCATCTAACATGGACACAGGTGTCTGAGGTGAGGCGGATAATAGATATTCACATGCAATTTCCCCAGAAATGACCATACTCACCTTTAGCATCTTCTTTTGTATTCATCCTGGACACCTCCACAGTTCTGCTGCCCCCAGCGGCAGCAGCTGAGTCAGATGCTGGTGAAGCAGAGATTTTGGGTAGAGGGCAGATGGGATCTGACAACAGAGGGAGACAAATCAGTAAAAGAGATAGAGAAGCTGCTCCTCCGAGGCAGGGAGATGGAAGACCACAATAAATTTATCAAGGACTTACCAAGTACGCAGAGGTAAATACTGTATTTGCATTTTAAATGGACCAAATCTTTCTGAAGGATTAAATGAAAATTGTATTTTCTTTTTCATATAGAGTACAGTCAGACCTGAAAGTCTTCGAGGATCATACTGTTCTACCTGAGACAGAGACCTGTGAGTAACATCCACGCTGACAGCCTATGTCTGTGGTATATTTGATTTCCATGTGTGAGAGGATACGATGTTCAACGTTAAATGGATTTGTTAGACTTATAGTTGTTTTTTTTAATATTTGTTGTTTAGTTTCCCCGCCATCAAAAGGCCTCAGCTTCCGACTTTCCTCTCCTCCAGAGAAAGAGTCCTGTCTGGTGTATTGCAGCAGCACAACAGAAAAATGCATGAAAATAAAAGAGGAACAGGAGGTGTTGGTCCCTTATTGTGATCACAATCCAATCCAGTTTGGCTTGTGTCATCACCAGGTACACACAGATTACTGACTGTTCGTCATCTAAAGCCCCCTGACTGACATGTCGCTCTTGCCACAGATGATATCATTTAGATTTCTGAATGTATTTGTATTGAGACCATGAGAGTTTGAATGATAATTGTATGAAGAGTTAATACTGCCCCCCTGTGGTCAAAGTGTGTTCCAACAACCATCCATCCCTGGACGGGTCGCCAGTCCATCACAGGACCAACTAAAGAGTTTTTTCCTTGTAATTGGGATGAATATACTTGATTGCATACATCTATGGTAACTAAAGCATTACTGCAGCAATCTGAGCTTTAAACCTCTGAAATTGAGCAGCAGAGGACAGATTATAATATATATAATATGTAGTATCAGTTCACTTTTTGTAATCATTTTTTTTTCTACCTAGGGGGCTGGTTTTCTACAGAAGTATTATCCCTGTGGCAAGACATTTCTTACTGTTTTCCCTGATGGCTCCGCTCAGGTCTTGTATCCACTGGCACGGAAAATAGAGTGAAACAATTTTGATCACGTTATTTCATCGTCAGTGTTCACAGGAAGACCAAAGACCATGCTGGAGTAATAAAGTGTGCTTCTTTAAACCCTGACAGAATCAAGGTCCGAGCAAATGTCGTTTGATATAGACCGCATGTGCAGTCATGATACGTGGGTGTTCTCGTCCTTACCATCACGGTCACAGTTATCCCTCAGGCATCCTTGCTCTTGTTGTCGTGGTCCCTGATCGAAATGGAAGAGTCTGCATTGTGTTGGACGACTGCAGTGCTCCCAGTCAGCCAGTCAGAGCGGTGTTCCAGTCTGATGGCAGGGCAGTGTGTTATCACAGCAATGGAAACATGTGGTAAACATGCGCTTATGTATATCGTGTCAAGATTTGCTTTGTAAACATCATATTTGTATAGTTGTGATAAACACATTTCAGTGGAGCTAATTTAATCATAATTATCATGATTGACAACAATAAATGATCGTGACTGCTTAAAGCTGGCGAACAGCAAGGGGTTAAAAAAAAAAAGAAAAAAAGAATGACAATGTTCACATTACAGGCTGGCCTTGAACAGATCAGGGGGTCAGTGTCTGAGTGATGCGGGTGCCAGGACTTGCCAGTGGAGTTGGGGCAGTGTGAGCCTTACTCGCACTCTCTTCCACCCCGTCTTCCTGTCCCTAAACAAAACGGTTGGAGTCCGAGTCCTGGGGAACAAGAAAGTGTTTGTGTCCTTCTTGGCAAAAGGCCAACAAGCGAAGTTCAATGTGGGTAGCTGCTGCACTCTGGTAAGAATCAGATATTCTTTCTTCTTTTTAACCTATTAACACAGCTTCAACTTTCTTCAAACTGCATTGTTAACCCCCCTTTAAATATGTCCAAATATAATTGTAAGATTTTATTATTATTATTTTTTTTAAATCATTTATTTCATGGCAAAGCTCTTTATTCATTGAAACAATAATTCTGCTTTCAGGGGGAACACAAAACACCTGGTTTGAGATCATCAGTTCCGAAGGAGGAGCTGCAAGTGTTGGCCGCCAAGATCAGGATCCACATGACTCTTAAGCATCTTCAGCAGTGCCTGAGGACACCGTTCCAACCCCGAGTGCCAAAGAGCATACTTACTCCCCAACTCCATGCTGCAGCCTGGAGACTTCTGAACAGCGCTGATGTAACGTTGACAACCAGTGATAGAGAGTTCATCCATAGGTGCCTTAAGGATAGTTGACATATGCAGAAGCGCAACCGTGGCTCTGTGTTAAGAGGTCAAAAAGGAGTTTGTGTAGGTTGTTGCTGAAACAGATTTCAGTATTTTCACAGTAATTTAAGTGAGCCTCTAACAGAATACTGTTTCAGTGCTTGTTCGTCAACATGCTGTCATTTACAGGTAAAGGAAGGATTCTGTGAAACATAAGTACAAGGTGGCTGTTTTCTCTGGGGAGTCTTTATTGTTAGCAGATTTGTATGTAATCTAAACCAGAGTAAGAATTAAGGCCCCTTTTTCCTTTGAACCTAAAGAGAATAAAACAAACAAAAAAGATGAGTCGGACTTTATGGATAAAACCTAGGTGTCATAAGTAAAACCTACACCAATTACATTTTTCGTTGAATATGCTGCAAAATTTTGAACCTGACTGTAGGTTTAGGCCTAATTTATACTCATGTCTACTCTGTTTTACATAATCTGATCAAAGAAGGTAGGGCCCAAAGACTTCCTAATCACATTAGGTTAAGGAGACAGCCAGTCAGACTGGCTTTGTCTCTAAGCCATTTAGATGATTTACTGGTAAACAGGTGTTCAAAGAAAGAGCGCCATGTGGGAATTTCCCATTTCTAATCCTTATTTCAGGATTATTCACAAGCAAGTGCACGCATAAAGAGAAGCTATTAATTTGCAGATAAGTAAAAGCAAACGAATATTTGACAAGCGATCTCTCAGTTTTACAAAATGACAATTTAGAGCCTTTATAGATACAATAGAAACCCTCAACTTTAAACCGTCAGGTGAAGAAAAAGCTTAACCGCCTCTGGAACGAATGATGGCTGCACACGATCGAGACACTGATCGTTTTGTGGGGGTGAACAGATGAGACTTTGCGATTACCATCGCGAATTATGGCTTGCTGAAATTCCCCAACTGTGCTGACAAGTGCCGATCACACACAATACCAAAAGCTCCTTAAAAGGATTAAGGTCCAGAGCAGTTTTCTATCTACGTTTTGCTGAACTGTTCTTCCAGAAGTTTGCCACCTGGAATGAAAGCCAATGAGTTTTCAGCGCCCGCCCCCTCCTCAAAAAAAGTTGAAAATGTTGTAATGGTTTCCACTGATTGGCATACAGCCAGGTATCCTCTGATGAAATGAAATACCATCGTTTGTTCGTTTCCTCTGACATCAACCATGACACATCTTCACAGTTAAATAGTTACAATATGTTTTATTAATCTCCTTACTCCAAGGCAAGTAAATATAAAAATTATTCAGAAATCATCCCAAGACACATTTTCCAAATGTCAGTTTAACAACAGTGACAGATCTCAGGTGTGGCATTTTCTACATGGTTAACTACTTTTTTTTAGAACAATGAACATAGATTTCTACATATGGCTCAGCGGTACAAACAACACTAGTCTTATTTTCACATAGATCAATTATATGCAACAAGTTAAAGACTAAAATAACCGATGCTTAATCTCTCCTTAGTGGACCACTAATCGCTTGGATGAAATCTGCAGTAATATGAACAGCAAAAGAAAATGAGATTGGCCAGCACCGTTGCCATGGATCCCGCTCTGGCGTCAGGGGCAGGACGTCTCTAAAGAGCGTGGTGAAGAGTGATGGGGACATCCAGTCTGTGCTAGCAGTTTCCCTGCCTTCAGCACAGACATTCATAAACATCACTTCACAGCCCAGTGAGAGACCCGCCTCAAACCTAGACAGCAAGAGAGTAAAGGCGGACTTAATAAACAAGCCTCCACAGTTGCACTGGTCAAAATGTAGTCAAGATAAGAGAAAAGTTTGGTCCTGCACTGTCCCTCCACAGCTATAAACACTACTATACTTACATGGAGGGGTTTTTAGCTCCAGCCAGGAATTGATAAGTAGGGTTAAGAGTGGAGGTTTGGTTTTGTGTTCATGTGGACGTTCATCTTCATCTCATTGTCCAGAATTTGCACAAGCTGCTGCATGGAGGGCAGGTGACCCGACTCCAGTTTTGACCACACTGGTACATCTTTAAACGAAAAGACTTCCTTAGTAATCACCTCACAACAAATACAATGCCATAACATCACAAAGAGGCCGTACAACAACAACAAAAACTCACCATTTAATGTCACTTCAAATGCTCCCGTTGACATTAACTGGTTTTCAATCATATTGCTGAAGAAGAACACCATCATGCAGGCATATATCTGGGAGAAGAATGAAGGGAATTAGTTCAAAGCTTTGAGCACAAAATGTCTCCTTTTACTTTCTTTTGTTAAATATGCTGCAACAAACATACATGCATGCATATGCATGTTCAAAGCATGCAGACTCTGTGGCCTTATTAGGCTGCAGGCCAGAGAAGAATTGCAAAAGTGACACAGACGCACTCAGATTACACGACAGCCATGGTTGATAGATTCACCGAACACTTGAAAGGTGGCAAAGGTTAAAAAAAAATAACAAAATACTGAACAACATCGGGCATGTGTGCTGGAAATCACTTCCCCGCAGACATCCCTTATTGCACGAGTTAGATCAAACCTCGTCATTTTCAGCATTCAGGTAACTAGTTCAGACACTTCTGCTTCCAATTACAGGGTCCGACATAAAAAAAAAAATGGCTTCATGACTCCGGGAAAATAAATAAGATTTTTGGGCAAGTTGTTTAATCGGGTGCATCGAAAAGCACCGTCCCTAACTGAAGCAAACTGGTGTACCATTTCTAACAGCTAACCACCCAGTCCTGCAAAAGTCCTGTTTACTTGAAGTATTTTCACTTTGTCAAGTGGCTTTAGAACAATGTCAGAGGAGACTACGAAAAGAAAGAGTCTGTTTTCTAGTTCTTTCTGTCCTACCAAAAGAACAGCACAACAGGGCTGAGGAGGAAGCTGCTGTTATGTAACCTTCTGCACAGTTTGGCAGCAATGCAGAGCTAAAAACAATTCAATTATTGTTCACACAGACAACTGCTCATTTAAATCAAGCAGACTGCTTTGAGAGCTGAAAGCTATATGTGCGTGTGTGTTAAGCTGCGGTTATATGCTTCAAGCAGTAAACTCAGAATCTCCTTTGAAACATTTACAGACAGAACTTATTGAACACACAGACAAGGCGCCCTTCTTCATCATGCTGTGTTTCAACCCAGCGTGTTGTGAAAATTAGAGAACTGCATTTTCAGCACCCACACATGTATGTCGAAAAGCTGAAATGATGAATGGGTGAATGAATGATCCAACTTTACAAAGTACACATTTCAGTATCCGGTCAGTTCACTTGATAAAATAGTGGCATTAGATTTGGGCTTTTGGGCTCGTCTCTTTACAAGATGGCCATTTCACATGCTTGCAGAAAGCCCTGTACAATAATACAAAAAAAGAAAAGAATGATAACGGCTTCATGGAGAAGGATTTTTCTATGTCGTTTTCCACCTGGCCGCTGGTGGGAAAATATTTTGGACACTGCTGCAGCAGAAGAGAATGCTGCACAACTGGCAGGCTTATCCCTGTTGCTCATATCAGATGAGTCAGACTCATTCGGTTGCCAAACACTAGCTGAATAATTACAAATTTGATTAGGAAAAACATAAAGAACTTTAATTTATAAACAGGTTTTCCAGTCCCAGTGTTTTACAACATACTTGCTGCCTCGCTGCACTTTGTGAGGTCATCAGGAATGGACAGATTTGAGCGTGTGTGTGATGTGAACACATCCTCTCGCCCAAAAATCCTCTGATTGGTTGATAGGATTAAAAGTGCAAGCCCTGGCGCAGTCAGTGAAACAAGATTTCTTTTCGCAGCCATTAGATTCACTGATGATAATACCCAGCTACCACAGAACATTCTTAATCAATGTTGGCTGTCTGTTAAAAGAATCTGTTGGGTGAAAACAGATCTGAGCTGGCAGGAATTCCAGGAACCCTTACCTTATTTCCTTGACTCCACTCCCAGATACCTGGGGCTTGCATACCAACGAGGGCAAAAGGGTCCTTGCCGACAATAATCAACCCGATCACCAGCAGTTTGAACACAGATAGGAAAGAGGCAAAGTGTCTGGAAAACAAAAGATTAACAAAAAACAAAAGAACATTAGGACTAAAATTCATAGATATGGCAACACAAAGCAGACACTGATGGTTAAAGTGATCAAATCTGTCCAAAGTGACAAAGATGTATTTTCACTGCATGTGATGGTCAAGTTCAAGGAACATTTGATTTGATTCCTGGAGAATTTAAATGAGTTGTTTAAGTTCAATGAAAAAAATGCTGATGAAATGTCCCACTTAAAAAACAAATAAACAGAAAATTCATAAAAGTTTAACTGCTTTTAAAGTTTAACATGTAGAACTGGTTGAACGAGAACCTATCAGTGGACATGATCGCCTTTCAATGACTGAGCAAGAGAAACATTACAAGAGCTCAACATGAACACTGGCTGCGATGTGCGACTGCCCCTACTCTTTGAACGCGGCTAATCTCTGGTGTGTTCATTAGGAATTCACTAAATAAGGACCCGAGAGTCTCAGCAAGGACAGATGTTTAATTACAACACCTGAGACTGCAGAAACCAGTCTCACATCGGATCTCACTTCTAATGTTCCATGATTATGAGACTGTTAAAATGTGTGTGAAATGGTGCAAAAAGATGGATGTTCCTGGAGAATTCTACATTGGGTGAAAAATAAACTGGAAAATGAAGTGGCCATAATACCACGGCTTAAAGATTGTAACTGTCTATTACAACCGCCTCTGGCTTAACAGGATGACACACCTTTGAGACAAATTATAGCAGTCAGTAGTTTTATTCGCATCTGCTAAAACTACAAATTACATCTATGGACAAAAAAAAAAAGGGGGGGGGGCCCTGTACATGAGAATTTCACTTTGTCAGAACAACTCAAGCAAATCCCAGGCAGCTTCGAGACCGCTTTGATAAAGCTGGATATAATCCACTTGAAACGAGGCACAGTCTCTTTCTCTTACCGATACATGGGTATGGGAAGATAATTCTCCCCTTCAATGCGGATGTCTGGGTACCGCTGGTACAAAGCCTGCGTGTACTCCTCAAACACCCGCTTGTACCCTCAGGAAATGCTGCGTGAAGACAAAAACATTGTGAAATAGACATACAAATGACACAACACCTGAATAAAAACCATTCTCAAAATGTGAAAACACATTTCACTCAGAAACCCCAGACTCAACACTGTGTACTCCAGCGGCCTGGCTGTGTTAAAAGGCGCTTTTGGACTAAACTAAATGTACATTGCAAACGTCTCCTTGTTTAATCACGCTGCCTCGCTCATAAGGCCATGCAACCACGTGACTTCCTTATTAGCATAACGTTTAAGATAAACACCTTTGCTAGTTAATGTAGTATTTAGCGACGTACAGGCTTTGGTTTCCACCAAAGTTACTCAACCAGATGGGTTGACATTGTAGACTTTTACTCCAGTTATGTGGTCTGTGCATTACATGAGTTCTTAACCGATGTTAACATTAATAGCGTGTTTGACTGCGGAAGTTGGGCGATGTTCCAGATTTGATGTTTAATACAACCGACAAAACTCTGAAATGTTTGAAGCTTAACTGCCGTTAAGCAAGAGCTCATTCTCGTGTGGTCACTATTATCGAACACCCTTTCGACTTTCGGCCTAGAACGTCGCTAGCCGGTGAGTTAAGCTAGCGTGCAATGACTCGCCAGATTTTTCGCTTGGCTTCTTACCAGATTTGAAACTTGAGAAGAGGTCCCGCAGCAAACTGCATCTTCATCTTCTTCACGCCACTGTTGTCGCCAGACGTGGCGTAGCATAGCGAGAAGACCCCCAAGACGAGGAGCGAAAAGCGTAACCACTTCATGGCTAACCAGTCCGAGGTTGGTTTTCTCTCGCAGCCGTAGTAGAGGTGGGTTAATCTGTGTATTTCGTTACTGGTTGGTTCCTCCTTTCCTTCTCACTTTGGTACTCAATTTTAAACCAAGCTTGGGAAGCTACTACTAGGGCGCCCCCTACTGGTCTGGCTGTTCACATGGATCAACGTGCCTTCAATGATAAACACTATTGTTGAAATTGTTATGATTTCTTCTTAGCGATATACCTGTATGCTCCGTTTCATTATATATTGGCTTCTTTATTTTATTTATTTTGTGGGTAGGAAAGTGAATGGAAAAAAGTGACAATTTTCTAATAAAGCTTAGTATGGAAGTTATGCAATGTTTGCCATTTCTCAACATAATTGTTCATGTTTAGAAGAGCTAAATTAAGTGACACAAAGTTAAAAAGTGAACTTATTCAGCAAAACTGAGTTTCCCCTAATATCGGCGTTTTCATGTCCACCTGCACCATGGTCAGATCATATTGCTGTTTGAATCTAAACCGCCTTCCAAGAGCAACAGCATTTTCCCACAAAAAGAAATAGTGTCCCAATACATTTTATTTAATACAATTAAAAACAGAGAAAAGAATTTAAAAAAAAAAAAGTCAGTTTGTTCCTCTGATTTCAGTGGTGCAGCCTCGTTATCCGCTCCTGATCCACAGCAGACTGCAGAGCCAGAACTGTGTCTGGATGACAAATAACACAAAATGTAAAGCACTTCTACATATCGATACTGTTTTGTTTTAATTTTTATTAGGCTTTACACTTAATCTCGACAAAACAACAAGATGAAAGGTTTCTATTCTATATTTGAATTTTTTATTTATCTTTTTTTTTTTTTTTTTTTTTAAAAACAAGCACGTGGATGTGTTTAAATTAAATTCTAAAAAACTCAAAATAATCTCAAATGGTTTATTTGATTAAATATACTTCTAAATCCAAAAAGTCATGGTTTGTACCAACCCATTAATTTGCGGGAATGATCCATCAAGTTCGGAAATCCTGCCTCAATGTTGTAGGAGGTTTGTTCCATGTCATTAACAAGTTCATTTCCTCTCTGGAAAAAAAATAAAAGGAGATGAGAACTTACGCAATCTTTTATTAAAAAAAAAAAAAAAAAAAAAAAAAAAAAAGAAGCTGTAAGGAGAATACTACCTTGAGCTCCGCATAAACTTTCTCCTCAAACTCTGCCACTTGAGATATGGCGTCATACACGCTGGTGTCCACATCAGTTCCCTAAAAATCACAAAATCAACAGACCGAATTAAGAGAAGAAAATCTTATACAGACTTTTTATTATTTTTTTTTAATTATTATTATTTTTTTTTTTAACTTGATGCAGTACAAGCTCACCTCATCTGAGGAACTGCTCATAGGTTCCTGTGTCTTCGGTGCTCCAATGGCTTTAGAACTGCCTTTCAACTCTTTCACTCTATCAAAAAGCAGAAAGTCCTTCATTGTTCCAGAAATTATACACTTTTCATAATAAAGTCAGAATTTTCATACCAAAAAAACCCCCACCAACAAACAAACGATTAGTAATCAAGTTGAGACGTTAGTACTTGTAATATGTACCTGTCAGCATAGCGTAGTGTATTCATAGTATATTCACATGAGGCCATGCTTGGAGACACCATGGCGATCTGAATAAGAATAGAAAACAAGTGCACATTCATCCTGCATCTGCATTATCCACTGCAACAGGACCTGACTGGAAAAATGCTTCAATTTGATGTGGTAACATACCATGCAGGTCCTGGACTTTTCTCCAATGAAGGAATCCCTCAGCACTTTGGTTAGAGTGCTCATCCGGAAAGGAATGTGGTCACTGTTCATTCCCAGTGAACGAATACACTCCTGCAGGACACAGTAGTGGACATATGGCTTTGTGTGGTTTGATCTACATTCTCTTGGTTAATATGAATGCGCATCTTCAGCTACTCATCTATCCACCGTGTGCATGCCTCCACATCAGTCGTACTCTACCTTGAGAGCGAGCAGACTGCGGTTGATCTCAGCAGTCTC
This sequence comes from Odontesthes bonariensis, assembly GCF_027942865.1. Classification (NCBI taxonomy): domain Eukaryota; kingdom Metazoa; phylum Chordata; class Actinopteri; order Atheriniformes; family Atherinopsidae; genus Odontesthes; species Odontesthes bonariensis. The sequence continues at coordinate 20,772,800 of NC_134519.1, read as the reverse complement.
AACCAAAGTGTTGCGGTCATTGCTGCTGACATCGGTGCCACGCTCATTGCCAGCCAAATCCACCAATGAAAACTTGCCATGCAGAGTGGTGGCGCGGTCGTTGCGCCGTAGCACAATCTGGAGGACGGCGTGAGAGCGGGATGAGTTGGCGTTGGCTGAGGTCTGGCCCGATGTTCTGAGGCAGTAGAGCAGAGGGAGAGAAATGAAAACAAGAAAATCGTTTGCTCGATTATCATAGCGTGTCTTTTAGCTGCCGATTAAACCTTTAAAGGTTTCATTGAATGACAAGCTGCACTTGAAATTTAAAAGGTAAAAACAAAATCAAGTATATGCTGCTATACCATAAGACTGCAACCAACTCATGCTCAACACACGGTTACCTGCAGGAACTGCCCATCTGTATAATCTTGATGACGTCTTCCGTTGTGGACACGTCGATCTCCTCCAGTCCCACCACCTGAACCTGCTGCCGATCATCCTCCAAGACACGGAGCTTGGCCTTCTTATTCAGCAGGTCGTAAACCTGAATCAAAAAACGCATATTTGACTACAGGAATAACCGGACTTTTCATTGAAAATTTTTATAATTAAAAAGTTTAATTACTTTGCCGTTGTAAATCTCAAAGAAGCTGACATAGACAGACACATCCAGATTATTATATCTCCTGTGGTTGAGGTGGGTGAAAACATCCTGGGCTACAAAAAAAAACAAAAAAAACCGACAATTTTAATTAAAGTGCAGTTCATATATCAGAGTTTAATCCATCCCAAATGGTATTAAAGGTCAACTGTATAGTTAATCTAAACACATACATTCAAGAAAACAAATTGCCTTTGATTGATTCCAATTTTGAAATCTCATCTTAAAAACCTCAAGAGATCATCTGGATTTGGTCTTACCTGCCAAGGCGTAGATTCCTTGAGCACTGTTCTGCTGCTTTCCTGTGAAATTACCTCCCATCGTCTAGGAGGAGAAAAAAAAAAAAAGTAATTAATTCAAATTCATGTTTCAATACAACTCAGCCCTGTACATAAAGCAGACTTACGTGAGTCTTACCACTACCCGTCTGTCCATAGGCAAAACAAGTTGCCACACCACCTTCAAAAATGGACTGCACCAAAGGTTTGGCTGTGAACCTAAAAGGAGAAAAATCTGACATAAATAGGTGTGTTTAAAAAAAATAATAATAAAAAAGCACCCCATATAGTTTTAAACAGCACTGTAATTCACATCCCAGAAAAGAATACATAACACATTTTCTATACATTATGTGGGAAATTAGAAATAAACCTGGACAGGATGACAAAGTGATCGCATTTTAACTATGTGCAAGTAACTTACTGTGCACATGGAGGAAAAAAAAAAAAATAAAACTAAAATCAGATCCATTTCCTGCTTAGTAAAAAGCTCAAATGAGGTAATTACTTGTAAACCAGGTCATTGGTGGCACTTTCATCAAAGGAGTAGTCAAAGTGGAAGACCTGGTTGTCCAAGTATTTTGTGAGGTCCACCTTTTGTTTTGGCTCATGGACCAGTAATGTACCCCTTCCAGGCACAGACACCACATCTATTTCCTTCTTAACAATCTCTGAAATACACAAATAAATAAATCTGCATTAAAAAAGGTAAAAGTTTGTACTCATTCCTAATCAACTCTATTATATTCACTTGATGCTCTATAAAGGACATAAACGTCATATCTAGCCCACCTTGCTTGTTAAGGGGCCGCTTCCGAACGCAAACGCAGATCCTGTGAGGCTCAATCTGTAAAGATCAAAGATGTGCAAATGAGGGAGTGGACTACGAACTACGTACCTAGCACGCAGCTCCATACGTGGAGCGTGGCTGCTGTGTTCAAACTCACCAGGTCAGCTGTGGATAACGGGGTTATTTCCAAGCTCTCTCGGAAATCTTGGATCATCTCATAGAACTTCTGGTTCGGACGAGATGCCTCTCCGAACTAAAAGGAATGCAAATAAATTGCTAACTGAAAAGTAACATTGCTAATGTCTTGGGGAATGAATGAATGGCATAAATAGCAGAACGAGTCAAACAAAACAAAATCAAAAATGTACCTTTCCCTTCTTGGTCTGCGTGTCGAAGGGCTTTATAACAGAAGACAATCTTTTGTTGCCTTTGTTTAACTCCTGGGGAGCCACAGATTTTCTTCTGCCTAAAGTAGACAAAAGTTTTTATTTTTTTATTTTCAAATATTTACACCCAACAAGCCCTTCCTCTCCATCTACTGATATTTCTAAAGACCCAAGAAAATCTATTGGATTTGCACGATAATACGTTTTTACGTAAGAATGCTCACCAACCTTTGGCCGAAGGCAGAGGAGGCATCCGCTCAGGCTCATTTTCCTTTATGGCCTCACGAGCAAAAGGCAGCGAAGATGCTAGCTTGGCATCCTTCTCTTTACGCTGCTGATTAGGAATTGCTACATAAACAAGATATGCAGCGAGTTAATAAAAACAAAAGATAAACATTTCCAAATTACTGAACAAGAGAAAAGACTGAAAATATAAAACCTTATGTCTAAAATGCCCGAGAATCTACTTAAATGGCTTGATACCATCAATGTGTGATGTGACTACAAAGAGGCACAACTTATATTGTAAAGGATGCAGCCATCGATAATTTAAAAAGTTTGTTTCGTTTAAAAAAAAAAAAAAATTAAACAAATACATCACCAGTTTGTTTAATCTATTTAGAAAAAAATAAAAAAAAGTTTTATTTTCTACATCAAATAAGTTTGGAAGATCACTACTAACTAAAGTTTGTGAGGACTGGCAATGGTTTGAGATCAGCACGGATCGTCTCTGGGTTTGCTTGGGAAGATCCCGCGGTTGATGCTGGCGCTGCAACGGGTGCCGGGACCTGGAACAAACAAGTCTTCCGCGCCTGAGACCGAGTGGCAACTGGAAGAAAGACCACAACCAGACCGTGCAATATGATGATCTGAGCTTTAAAGTGAATATCGTTGAGCATTCGTGGGAATCTTTTCACGTGAGTATACATGTGATCCAAACCCGAGCAGAGAAGAGACTGCGCGAAGACAGTTAGTTTCCCAAATAACACATCACCACTGCAACATGTTTGCAGCTCTGCCGGGAAACTAATTAGTTAGAGATCCCGCATGACAGAGAAGTGCGTTTGTAGTGACTAACATGCACAGAAATGTTCAAGCAAAAAGGCTAAAGATAAACTTAATATGTCATAAAAATGAAAAAAAAAAAAAAAAAAAAAAAGACAAATTGCCAGAACATTTTAGTTCCAAAAAGTAATGTTTTGTTTTTTTCAGCACAGTGACAGTCCTTTTTTTAATTTGATTAATTATGCCAGAATAAAAGTGGTACCCAGTCATGATTCCCAGCACTAATTTCCTCTTTCCCATCTTACTGTGTGCAAATTTTAAACTGACGCAGACGATTAATTGTGTACAGTCGGGTCTAAGCAGCGCCCAGCGCTTGCAGGATTGTGACTTGTTGCACTTACACCCTGATCCCTTTAACAAAAGCAGTGATTAGAAAATAGGATTGATTTGCTTCAGAGAGAGGAACATGCATGCCTTGCCGACCTGACTCTTGAGCCTTTGGTACCACTGGAGCAGAGGCTTTGGAACAAAATGAGCTATTAGGTGACAGTTACTGAGCTAAACAGTCTAAGCAGTCGATTTATTTACATACAGGAGGGAGGGGCAGGAATCCTTGATGAGCGAAGTCGACCCTCATACTTCTGCAAAAGAAAAACAGAATCAGAGGACAAACTGTATCATCTATCAGGTATTCAGATCCCTGTGGCTGTGTATAGCCTGCAATCTCACTCTGTACATATACTTAAAGTAATTCAGTCTAAAGCTTTACATCCAAACACACTTGAAATACTCCCAAGACAAAATAAAAACTCATTTCTGACATTCTACTTGAACTTATATTCGTTTCTGGTTTACTTGACTTAAAAAAAAGAAAAAACATTTTATTTGATGAAGAGGATTTGATTGTGACGTTGACATTTAAAAGGGAAAAAGTAAACTGCAGCAGTTAACTCTGACAGCAAAGGGCTCAGTTTCTTCACTAAATGTAAAACGCAGAGTAACACTTACTTTGTCTTTCTCAGGAGCAGGTGGATTGGCAGCTTTACTGGTGGCAGAATGTATAGGTTCCAAAAGCTCTGGATTGAGTAAACATAATTCACTCATTTCAACCTAAAACATGGACACAAGCAAAATACATTAACGCCATTTCCAGTGGGACTTAAAAAGAACAATACATTAGGGTTTAAAGAGGGCTCCTATCCTTTACAAAACAGCATAAAATTCCATTTTTACTCATTTCAAAGCCTTGATACCTTTGGAGCTTCCTCTAAATCACAGCCTGCGAGCAACTGTACTTTTTAAGCATAACATAATGAAATGTGAAGCTCGTTTTAACACACAATAGTTATGCAGTAATGTTGTTATCGATGCATGATTCCATATATGTTACATAGATGGAGTTTCTTTCCCGTGTAAGGAAACAATGCCTTTAAGGCCGTGTTGTATTGTTAAATCATAGTTTTCTTCTTTCAAACAATTTTTAGGGTTGACGTATAAGAGACTGAATTATATGGGGGCACCAACAACAGAACAAGATCTAATCAATATGTTAAAGAAAAACACAGCAACTATAACTAGCATCAACCCTTAATTTTCAGCATTCCACCTTTAACTAATAGCTGTGCATTGGACTTTTCTCATATTGGTGTTAATTCATTTGTATGAACTACATTAACCCAGAGACAACTAGACGTTGGTTAAAGACGTCAAGAAGTAACTGACAGCCAAGACCCTCCATCCAAGTAGTAAACTGTACATTCATTATTATGTAAAGTTATCCAATTACCTCCCAGCCTGAAAATAAAAATGGGGAGATATTTAAAATATGGCTCTAACTGCTACAGAATCAACGCAATATCTATTTTGAAACCCCGAAATGAAGGCTTAAAGTCCATCCTTCGTTCACATCTTGATCACCTCATCTTAAATACACTTTGGTAGTGTGCAAGGACGAAATTAAGAAACTTAGTTACTGCCCATGTCTTCATGGGGCAGATCGTATATAAGTTATGTCTAACGGCTACAACAATAAATATTGAAAAGATTAGGATATTTTTTGTGATCACGAACATATTCTTTGTGGTTCAATTTACTGACCTCCTTCCCACGAAGGATGTTTCGTTCATGCCAGTCCACCATAGCACTGCCCTTGACGCCATCAACGGATTTCACCGTGGCCGAGTGGACTCGACCTGGTTCACACACAAGCAAAGTCAGTACCAAGCTGACGACATACGTTTCCCACAGCGGAAGACAAAATAAAGCTTTTTAAAAGCCTTGTGAACTCACCATCACTGCGACTAATCTGAACAGAAAGTCCAACCAGAAGTCTGGACAGGTTGCTCTCCATTTTAGCTTCTTCTCACCACTGGAAAGGAAAAATCCAAAATTCGCGTACATTAGCGCACAAGCTAACTAGTTATCTGGTAACAATGCTGCTTCCACTGCAAAATCATATTATCCTTTTCTTGTTAAATTAAGTGTCACATAGAAGAACGACATCTCAATTAGTCGATTTCACTTACTTCAGACAACTTCGCACTTACCTACAAGCTAACTTCAACAGCGCCAAAGATTTAAACTGGCGTTATTTCCGAGAGTCTACGAATCTGATTGGATATCGTCTTTACATAGTAAGCGATGTTCTTCTTCTACGAACTTGTAAGTGAAATTCAACTCGATATTATGCCGCCACTACGCGGATCCGTTAGGAATAACCACTTCGGTCAAATACGACTCTAAAATTAAACTGAAAGGGTGTTTTATGACGATTTACTTTTGCACCATAAGGCTGTATTTCAGAGACAAAATCACTTTCACTTCACATAACCCGTTGAAAATGTAATAAGTGATGCAAATGCTTGATCAAAGTAACAAAACTTATTGCATTTCTACTATATTTGGAACAACTGAAGACGCATTTTTTTATCGAGCACTGATTTTTAAACAGTTTTTCAAGCATGGTGGAAGTGAGGCAGTTCTATTGAAAAAAAACCCCAGAGATAATGTTTTAATAACGATGATAAAAAATTATGAAATGATGATGAAAAATGTTGTTGAGATGCTCACAAGTGGTATATAATGATCTTTATACACACTCCAATTGAGGCAATGACTGCTCCTTCAGGGGTCTTCAACCGGGGGTCCACAGAGGTACTGCAGGGGGTCCGCCAATTCTTGTCATAGTAATAAAAAAATATAACAAAATTATTTTGTTATACTATCGCGGGTATTGTTGCGCCCAGTCTTTTTTCCGTCTCAGTTTTGTCCAGAAATATGTAAATAAAAAGGATTCACTGTGCTGTAAAAATATTAATAGTGCTGGAATGAATGTTAAATTTTACATACAACACAAAGGAATAAAGTCCAATGTAGTACATTGAATCAAATTAAAAGTAAAAGTAAATGAACTAGGATAGAATCGTTTCTCAGTAGCTGGCAGTTAAATAAAATCTTACATTTTATCATGAAACTCTGTTGTATATACTCCCTAATGAATAATAGCCACAACACTGGACGGCGGTGTGGTGGTTAGCACTACCACTTCATAAAAACAAGGTTTCTGGTTTGAAAAATAGGGGAGTACATGTGTTCAGGTACACAACAAAAACAGTAATATTTTGTATTATTCCAAATCTGTACATTTACAAATATTACAATGGCATTGTCAAAATGATAACTGAAGATGGATTTTTGTGATTTAATTGAAATTGTGTTACAATATTGTCACTAAACGCACCCCTTTCCGTTTCTGCCTTAAGTTGTCGAGCTAATCTATTTTCTTAGACTATTTCCAGATTGTGTCTATAGGCTTAAGTTTGTCGAACTATGTCTTGGATTATAAAGTTATTCTACTCCATTCGACTTTCTGAATGAAAGTGGAAGTCTTGATAACTTTCAATCAGGCTTCAGACGTCATCACAGCACTGAAACAGCTCTGGTCAAAGTGTTAAACGACATCAGGTTGAATACTGATTCTGGTAATGTTTCAGTCCTGGTTCTGTTGGACCTCAGCGCTGCGTTTGATACTGTAGATCTGAACACATCACACCAGTTTTAAAATCTTTACACTGGCTTCCAGTCAGTCACAGAATAGATGTTAAAAGCCTGCAGATGGTTTACAAATCCCAGAACGGTTTAGGCCCAAAATACATCCGTGATATGTTCAGAGAATATAAACCCAGCAGAGCTCTTAGATCCAAGGACTCAGGTCAGCTGGTCCAGTCTAAACATGGAGAAGCAGCATTTAGCAGTTATGCTGCAAACAAGTGGAACAAACTGCCAGTGGAGATTAAACTTTCACCAAATGTAGACATTTTTAAATCCAGGTTAAAAACATTTCTTTTCTCATGTGTCTATGCATGAAATCTGCACGCTATCTTTTAACTTATCTAGACTGTTGCTTGTTTTTAAATTAATTTAAATGATTTTATTTGTTTCTCTTTATATTCTTTTATGTATGTTAATGCTTCTTCCACTCCATGCTGCAATGCTTTTATTTTATGTAAAGCACTTTGAATTGTTTGTACATGAAATGTGCTATATAAATAAATTTGATTTGATTTGATTATGTTATTGATCAAACGTCATTTAAGTGTCTTGATGTTGACACTGAGCAAAGTTGCATTTGGAAAATATTTTGCAAATGACTTTTACAAAAACAAGCAACCCCATTCGTTATATGGTCCATGGAATTCCGGTTTAACATGGCACATTAAGTAATCGCTGCCGAACAGAATTGAGGTTTCCAAAGTAATCCCCTTTTTATGTCCCTGTGTATAGATCATTGAGGCTGATGGTACAAATCAAGTATGACCTTTGCTAGACAATGTTACAGTTATTTGCCCAAAAATATCGTATATTGTGACATGTATAAATATCACATCCAAAAAAAATTCTTCAAGTTTTTATCTTCATTACACACCCTTCTAATGTTACCACAATTATTCCCTAATTCTGCAAAATGTTGATCCATTTGGCCCTCTGCATTTTGTCCACGTGACCACAGGAATCCTGTTTGTTCACATGTACTCTCTCTTCCCACACCCACTGCAAACCAGTCCCCCATGACATCAACATTCAGGGACAGCTGGAGAATGACCCATAATGCAGTTCAGCCTTGCCTTCAGCGTGGGAGGCTTCCTATTTTTCCTTTTTTTTGCCCCCTAGACTCTCCGCAACGCACCCTCTCAGCCTCCAAACCTCCCGACTATACACAAGCTGGGCTTGTGTATACACAGTCTCCACAAACGAACGCTGACACATGACAAATCAAAGGTCTAATAAACAGCTTGTGTGGAGCAATTTCCCCCCCCACCACCAAGGGATGAAAAATAAACAAATCCCTGGCGGTCGACTGTCCAAGCCATTTGGTGGGTCTGTCTGCCGAAGACTGGGTGGCCCAGGGCCTCTTGGTGTGAGGCCTGGGACGGTGCCACAACTGTTTCCTGTGGGCAGCCCAACCCCCAGAACCTCTCCACAACTGGCTAAGTGGGTGGTATTCCCCTCCTCCTTCTTTTCCTCTAACCCCCCGAACTCCCACACCCTCCTCCCCCCTTCAATAGTCTCTTCTCCAAGCACCTCCCCTTTTCCCCTCTCAGTCAGTTGGTCTGTTGATTTTAACAGCACAAGCTCAACACTCCCCCAGTGGCCTTGAGTGGATTGAATAAGCAAAATTTTAACTTTGTCTTTGTTTGAATTTAGTTCCGTCTGTCTGTTTACTAGGTGTGATTGAAATTATGCCACATGTACCATTGGGCTCATATACCTCATTATTTACTTGAAAACATTTGATTATTGCACACAACATATACATTTAACTTATTCTCCTTTTCATGGATTTCAAAGTAGCTTATGTGGTGTGATAAAGTTATTTGAAATGACACCAAATGGAGTCCAGTAATAAAAATCAAACTTACTATTTGCAATTACTGACAAGAAAGTGGAATATGAATGTCCTCGAAGTCCACGAAATTCCACTTTATATGTCAAATAATGATAGTTTTTTTTTGGGAGGAGGGGGGGGGGGGGGGGTGAGGAAATCATCTAAGTGCTTCCACATGTAATATTGTCTCAAAGCTGTTTAGAGCCCTGGTGGTCTTTATCTTATCAAGGTCAGGCCATAGAGACACAAAACAATGTTTTTGTTTTGATTCCATCCACGAACTTTCTGCACATTTCGTGCTACATGCTCGTGCAACATATCATTCGTACAGTTTAAACTGTCGCTTTCCACTTTCTCTTTTCAATATGTTTTTGTTGTAAATGATCATTTCCTTAAGTCTACAGTACTGACTTGTGATGTTGAGAGTTTTCAGTTTTACATTTACGACAGAGAACGTCCCACATATGTTGCAGAGCCTCCAGGGTGGGCTGTCTCTCACATAAACACTGCATACTAGTGCACAGATAACTCTGTAAAACATTTGCTTGTTCCCACTGATAAGGTTCATTATTTTGCTGAGAAATACTTCCAAAGGCCTTTTGAGTGAAAGCCTTTTTGGTTCAAACATGCCCCAAGTTTCAATAAGTGATTTTTGTGCCATACTGTGACAGGATTAAAGTAATGGGAAAGAAAAAGCAGCGACATTGAAGGTGCTGGCTTCTCAGGTGGTTGATTTGAGGAAGAAAGGGTCATGTATCTGTTGGCCCTGACTCCGCTTAACAGCTCCCATTTTTCCATCTGTCCAAAAGCATATTTTCTCAGTGTAAAGAAAAGAGGCCAAGGCTCTGTTCCCCCTATACAGACTAAATAAACACACATGCATACTGTACGTGAGCTGAGCACACTTACAAACCACCCAGGAAGGTTGACAGATGAGAGGAGCAGTGAGAGCAACAAAGAAGCAAATGAGAGACAAAAGGGAGGACTCCAAACCCAGAATTTGGAGTCCATACTTGGGATCTTTGGAACAATTTATACATTTAGGGACTTTCCTCATAAGGGCAAATTGTATGTCCGATATTGGCCAGCATTAGTAATTTTAGCTTAATCCCGAACTAAATAGTAGATTTACAGTGTGATAAAAGTGGGACAAAAAGATAAGAGAAGTTTGTGACTGCATCAAAGTAGCTTTAAAAAAAAAAGAAGCTGATTCCACAAAATCATTTCTTTTTTTCTTTTTTTTTATTAGCACATGAAAAATATATAAAAAACAACATATTAAAAAAGTAGAACAAAAACATACAAAGTATACAGTAGATAAAGCAAATGTGCAGGAGAAACCAAAAGAAGCCTAAGGGCTTGTCAAGTGGTCCTCCAAAGATAAACATTCTACATAAATTTAATTTACAGTAATGTGAAGAACAACATGAAGCAATTAGGAAAGAGAGAGAGAAAGAAAAGCAATGTGGTGATATCAAGAAAAATATGTGGGTTATGCATTGCTCAACTGGACCAATAGAAAGTGAATTATTTGTTTCTTACATGATTTTATGCTTTTACAATTTCTAAGATGACTTGGTAATGAATTCCAAAAGTGCGGCCCTCTAAATCAAATTGAGAACTGAGAGAAAGTAGACTTGAAAAAAGTGGGATGGAGATTATTTTCTGACCTAGGGTTCAAATTATGAATCTGGGAACTGAACTGAAATACAGACTGGAAACAAATAGGAAGTAACTCATTTCTATAAAGTACATTTTTGCCTCATGGTTCGAGTCATGTTTCAGAGAAAACCTCACATCTCATTAACGTTAAGCTATAGCCACAGTCTTGCCAAAGTTTGGAGTCTGTCATGCATTATTCAATATGGCCAGCAGAGTGCAATATAGCTACAAACTAAAGTGGCATCGGGCAGTCAGTAGCAGCAACTGCAACCTGCCTTAAATATTACTAGCTGTTAAATTCTTTTGTTTTTTTTGTTTAAGTTTTAAACCCTGAAATTTGTGTGTCCAACACGGCATCAGTAGGGATTTAAAGCTTCTTCAGTCAAGGAGCAAAAACTGAGCACATACTTAATTCCTCTGGAGCAGACACTCATTAAAGCATATTAGTATTCTTGGCATGTGGGGATCCACTGAAACATGCCAGTGACCCATTTTGGTTCCCAGTTCATCATTTTAGAGAGGCCGCCATACAGACTAACCTACCCCTTCAACTCTATAACTTCACGCTTTGGAATAATCAGTTTACAGTTGATACACCTTTGACCTCTGTCACACTGGCTTGGTCTTGAGACCATCCTGGCTGGTTTTCCAGCAGGCAAATTTCATTTGGCTTTGTCTTGTGAACCTATTAGGCCAGTGTACGACACACATTTGCAGAAACAGTTTAGGAACAGCTTGTCAGGTTGGTTAACTGTGTCACAGGAACCCTCTACTCATTAGTTTACCCAGTTTCATGTCAAACAATTGCTCAGATTGAGTGTGACAGCATTAATGTTGTGGGCAAATGTTTCAGACTTTTTCTCAATCAAAAACACATTTGATTAATCTGTGTAATCCATGAAACGCCAACCATTTGTTCCCAATCTCTCTCGCTTGTTGTTAACCCAGAATTAATCGAAGACTTTTTGATTGGATTTAGATGTCTATGAATTTTAATGTGGTCGTATGAAATCATTTTGAGACCAAAGATGTATCATTTTGCAAAAAAAAGCCAACAACTTATAAATGACTGACAAACAAATCCAAATCTATATTTGTAGAGCTGTTTTCTTTATTAGAGACTCGCTGCTTAGTTTGTGACATAATTATTTGTAACACAAAAGTCAGTCAAAGCAAATGAATGAATGGCAGTGGAGAAGATCGCTCTCAGAGCAGGCAGTTAGTAGGAATGAGGACTTAGTTTGGCCTCAGACTGAACAATTAGTTCCTATATATGACTGTGGTTGCATGGATGTATCAAGGTTGAATAAAACATTTCATGATCTGTCATGCATCAGTACTATAGAGACAGTTTGATTAGATTTTTTTTAATAATAGGAAAATACAGAACTAACCCTTATATGTCTGTTATAAGAACTGTTAAAATCAGCTAATCTGGGATTTGTAACCTTTTAGCTTTGTTGCCCAAAGTTTCAATGCAATCTCTTGGATTCCTTAGATAAGCAACTTTTTAAAAGAAAAAGTATTGTATGGATTAGACTGATTTGGATTGTATTCACTTTGATTTGATTGGATTATGATTATCTTGAATTGGACTATATCTTTTAAATGCCTCGAGATGACATTTGTTGTGATTTGATGCTAAGTAAATACATCTGAACTGAGTGGGGAAAAAAAAGAATGAAGCAGAATATAATATTCCCAGAGGTGCATCTGTGAGCTGTCTCAGAGAGTTGCTGGATGAGCGCTTCTAAGAAGAGGAATTGCTATGTATGAATTGAGGCATGGGAACGATATGGCTTGAAAATATATAAGCAGTATAGATCTAAAGAATATTCATACTGTGTAAAAGGTATGAGATGGAAGTACAAGATAAGATATACTATAGATTTGATGGAATAGGCTCCCAGATCCAAACAAGTGAAACAGATATAAACATATGACTTTCTGAATTACATTTAACTATTGCACTAAGGGAAGTGAAAAGAGACTAGGACATTACCAAAGCAGCTGATGTTGGGGGGGGTTATTACACAAAGAGTGATTGGGCTCAGCGTATAGGTAGGGGATGTTCTGTGTTGTGGATCTACCAGAAAAAAGACTGCGAAAGAAGCTCATTTTAAGTCTGGAGGTGTTAGCTTTAAGGCCCCCTTTGCGCTTACCAGATGCTCGGGGGGGGAAACAGGTTGTGGCCGGGGTGTGAGGAGTATTTGATGATGGCCATGACCTTCCTGATGCAGCAGGCCCTGGAGTTATGTATGTGTGACTATGGGTGCTTAAGGTATATTTAGGGCATTACAGTCTCCTGAGCTCTAGTATTGGAATACAGTTTGAGTCACGGCTTTACACCCACGGCTCATGGTTCCTCCGTTTCTCCATTTGGTCAGTAACTAGTCCACGGGGCCACTCTGTCACTCACAATTTTCCTCTCAGTCTTTGTCAGTTTTCCCTTTAAACTACTCGGTGCAGAGTGGGCTACCTTACAGAGAAAAGAAAACAGAATAAGGTTTTCAGTTTTAAACACAATGCAAGCATGTCCTCTGAAACGTTGGTGACAAAATGAAATGCATTTGAAACAAGGTTTTAGCTGTAACTGTGACATTAGCTCATAAATTCTATTCTTGAATTCAATCAGTTGCTTTATATGAACTGTAAAGATTGAAATACAGCAGGCCTGCACACGACCTCTTTAAGGGGAACACCAATCGAAACCACAAGCCATGAATAGAGCAGAAAAGTGTCAGTGTGCTTTTGAAATTAATCCTCAAAACCCACCAGTGTTTCTTTTCCCCTATTTTACAAGGCTCAACAGAGAAGTCAGATGTTTGCTTGCATAGAGCTGGGTACAACATGTGGACCCCAGAGTTTTCAAAGAAAAACTTACACCTACAGTACACACAGAGTTTTACAGGGCTCACCAAAACCACAGCATTGGGTTGGACTGCGAAAGAAATTCTGTCATATCAATTAAATGTTTGTGTTTCACTCAATCACAGAAGTCTCTCAAGTACTGTAAATTATTATTTTATATATATACATATATATATATATATTTATATATTCCAATGCAGCAAAAGAAAATTGGCACAACTTGAAGCAAAAAAATTTCATGAAGCTATATCTGCACTGTATTACAAAAAGAAAACTGGGTTAAGTAAGAAGATTAAGCTACGATTCATTTAATATTTTTCCATTCCTGCGCCCAAAATGTGCTAAAACACATGGATATGGTTGTGGAATTGATGTCAAGAGTCAGGTCAAAGTGAAAGGTTTTGAATCTCTGACTCACCCCATTTCGATTTCTATTGCCTGCACTGGTAATTCAAAGAATAAGACCACTTGTTTCAGTTGTACATTTTTAGGCAATTTTGGCCTGGCTCATTGGAGCGATATCTTACTTATAAAGATGCACAATGCATCAACCGTTAGATTAAACAGGAAAGCTAAAAAAAAATGCATCAAGGCTCCAATTATAATAAAGAAAATTAAAGAAATGACAGAAACCACATCACTAGCTGCCTTGTGCTCTAATGTGTGGTTAAGAATCACCACACCAAACTTTGGTTTATCTTCAAAGACATCAGTAATATGAAAAACAAAACACTTAAAGTAGTTATCTTGCATAACTTTAATTTAATTACGACACTATTATTTTAATATCTTTTATCAAGGATGTGAGGTACCTACAACACATTCTGCACTTTAAACTGTTTGTAATCATCTACCTTAAAAGCATATAAACTGAGTCGGTAAAAGTTCCACAGTTGAAAGGTGAATGTTTTTAATCTACTCTACCAGCCAACAGTGAAATGTGAGGAAGAGCAAAAACAGACATTTTTATCCCCTCTAAAACTATGAATTGGAGAGCGAACACGTAAGCGGGGACGCCGTGTATCAATGACACTGATATTGAAACACTTTGAAAATTTCTCAAACTAGTAAGCCATATCGATAGACTCCTCTGTAAATATATGTCATTGTTTGGAAACTTCTGGTGTTGGTTTCATTGAATGGGAAATTGCAGTCTAACCCAGGTAAAGTTCATCCATGGAGGTTAATCTAAATTTGCTTTTAAGTGTAAATGTGCTTTTATGTAAATTGAAATGTAACAAATACCTTCGGACCTATTATTTAACAGTGTTGAGTTGCAGAAGCTGCCAGACATAATGGACACACACCGCACGCACTCTGCACAACATTTTGGTGAAACAACAGCATCTTTAGTCAGAGGCTTCCTCAGCTCAACTGCAGTGAAGTCCACTATGGTGGGTCATTACTGTCCACTGCGGTGACCTTTTACAATGATTCTCTATGCCAAGTAGGGATGGGAATCGAGAACCGGTTCTTGTTGAGAACCGGTTCCCATTGTTACAATTCCTTGGAATCATTTGGCGATTTTGCAAACGATTCCCTCATCGATTCCAGTGGGCGCGAATGACGTCACCACGCAATGTTGCGTGGCGAGTCCAGCGCAGCCAGCAGTCAACAGTAAACATGGCGCCCAAGCGGTACAAACGCTCGAAAATTTGGTTACACATCCCTAAAAAAGACGACAGGGCAACTTGCAAAGTGAATATTTCACCAAAGGGAGGAAATACTACCAACATGCAATAACTATGAATGTATGTCGCGTTTTCGATCTGCTCCGGACTAACGTTGGTGAATCTGAACCCAGCAACGTTAGCAACATTAGCATGTCCTCGGCTAACACTGCAGGTCACTAACTAACTAACAAACACTGCCTATCATGTTAGCACCATTTGCCTCATTGTAAAACCTGCTGTTAGTAACGGTTAAGGTTAAATGAATGCCTTCTCAGGCATTACATTTAGATGAAATCATGAGAGACAGAGCCTGACTGGCTCAGAGCCAGAGGCTGGTGGTACTACCCCCAGTTCACGTCTATCTCCAGCTTCTCCTTTCACCAGAGCAGGGAAGAGTTAAATTACCCAGGCCATGATAGACCGATGTGGACCTCACCGTTGTTGGGTTTGTAAGGTCAAACTCGTGTTACTTCTAAACTAAACAAAGTTGATGCTTATCGACCGGTTTGTTGTCCTTTTTCTCCAAATGAGAATCGATAAGGGAACCGATAAAGAAACGAATCGTTAATTAGAATCGAAAATGGAATTGGAATCGTAAAAATCTTATCAATTCCCATCCCTAATGCCAAGACAAGGGTTTTTTTTTAGGATGAAAGGCATGATGCATCTGCCTATTTTTTCTTTTTACTTTTCCACTGGTACATAACAGATTGCTTCCCATTTTCCGTTGAAATGACCAAATCGTTTTGAATTAAACTTCAATTATCCTCGCATTGAACCTTTTCAAAACTCATAGTTGAGATCCTCACTAGGTGCTTGATTTTCTTAGGCCCTGATCTCATTTAACTTATCTCCGCCACGGTTATTATGAGCCACCTACCCAGTAGTGCTAGAGTTATTTACATTGCACTCTAAACGTGTTAATGCCATTGTTTGCCTTCTCCATTTCCCAGACAAACAATATTGAAAAACCATACTAATGTATGGTGTCAATTATAGTCTATCCCCTGGTTTGCCTAACCTTCTGTAGAAGGCTCTTCCTTATTGCTCCCCAGCCTGCCCCAGTCCTCCTCCTCTTCCCCTCCTCTTCACCACATGAAATGGCCGTCTGTGCCAGCCTAGTACTGGGCCTTCATTA
This sequence comes from Odontesthes bonariensis, assembly GCF_027942865.1. Classification (NCBI taxonomy): domain Eukaryota; kingdom Metazoa; phylum Chordata; class Actinopteri; order Atheriniformes; family Atherinopsidae; genus Odontesthes; species Odontesthes bonariensis. Next base: position 20,756,473 of record NC_134519.1, on the reverse strand, counting down.
GCTTTTACTACCCCACTTGGATGTGTTTAGTTTAGCTCTCCTTCTCTCCCCCTCTGTGTGTCTCACTGTGTGTGTGTGTGTGTGTGTGTGTCTCACCCACTGTAAGTGTCTGTGTCTGCATGTGTTTAATTACCAACCCCTGCCCTCCCTTTGGAGTACCCCTCAATGCCATGCCACCATATCATTACACTGTGGCTGCAATTTAAGCTTCAGTCACACACACTCACACACACACACCAGTGTATGCAGGCTGGAGACAGCAAGGCACAGCAGAGAGCTGCTCCAGCCCTTTTATTCAAACCTAACATGGCGCTCTGAAGAGGAAAGACGTACACAAATACAGCGATGCGGAGGAAGAAGGAGTTGCACGACAAACACAACAAAAAATTGCAGTGCCACAGCGTACTCGGACACAACACATCACGACTAATCCACGACTACGTCTGGTGTTCGAACTGTTATTGTTTGAACTAAACAAAGCACTTATAAACACAAGGCCTCGGCCTTACGAGGCTCATATTTAGGCCCTTCTGTAAACAGCAAAGCACAGAATGAATCAATTAAAAGGGCATTACGCTGGTTCCTGTTTATTTAAAACATGTTTACACTATATGGGCCCTCCCGCCTGTCTGCATGATTGCCTGGAACTTCATATCCCTCCTCCTCCTGCCACTACTCGACGGGCCCAGTCACGGCCAAGGTATACCAAACACACACGCACACACATTTGCACTGGGCATAGATTACAAACACATTTGTTATGTTGAAGAGAGTTTTGAGTAAATATTGATCCCGTTCTTCCTCTGTTTCTGTGAGAGATGATTAGAAGAAGTCAGTTGGAGCAACAGCCTTGTGCAGCATGCAATCACAGCACATGGAACACATATAAATACATGTAACGGGGGAAAAAAAAGAACTCATTGCTTAAAGGAGCAGTTGGTTAAAGAACAGGTTCAGAATGGTGAGTAAGTGCTTAAGTAAATGCACATATCTCGTTGGTGTTGACCGATTTTTAGCTTTTGAGGAAAATGTTGCCGCGGAAGCTAACCTGTCACGCACAGTTTCCTGTATGGTGGACGGTTACACAGATTACTTGTAATAACTTTTCAAAAAAGAAGAAAATAATCTCATAGAAGCTTAGTTTTGTTGCTGTTTGTTTCTGTTTTTTTGTTTCTAGAATGGAAGTATGTTACTGCTGAAATAACCATTAAAGCCATTAAAAACATTCGGTTACAGGTGCACTCTTTGGTTAATTATAACTTAGTTAAGTTTGGTCAAGCCATATTTCAATTATATCATCAAGGCTACTTAAGTTACACGTGTTGATTCATACATTGAGATCATTATTATCTAGAAATATGTAAAAACAAAAAAATGCTTTCATGTCACAACATGGTTATTTTGATGTTATAATGTTTTCACAGACTGTACTTCTGTTATTACATATTTGGTCGTGTATGTCTTTGTGGGTATCCAGGGTGTTCACTTCTAATTTCAGCACATTGCGTGAGTATGTATGTTCACAACAATATCTCTTTGCTCAAAATGTTACCCTTTAATAAATACCTTATTGTGAAATTTACCAAGCAAAGTACCAAGTCAGTAGCACAAACATACATCAAACTACCCAGTTTTATTCCCATCTGGATTTTGCTATACACATGATTTATTTTAATCTGCCTGTGTTCTGTGTTCAGATATCTGTTGTGGAAATGTTTACAAACAAGCATATTTAGATAAAAACCTATTTTGCATTAGTTGTATCATTTTTTTCCCTGATGCTGATTATTGAAACATAATAAAGAATATTTCCGAGCTTCTCCTGTACTTTCCTGTCTTAGAGTGTACCATGTGTAAATCTATAGGATATAAATATCAACTCGCTATCTATAAGGGTAGCTGGCCAGAGAGACAGACTGACATACATATACACGTATATAGCTACATACATAGATGCATACATACATGAATATATACATACATACATTATTACACAGTAATAAATAGATACATAGATGTTATAAAAAGTCTACGTGGTTGAAGAAGATAGTAAAAAAAAGTCAAATAACTTGCAATACTTACTTTGGTTCAGAGGCTGCAAAGACGTTTTTCTATAGAGACAACTTATTTCTTTAGATATACAGAGAAACAATCCCCATTCCCCAGATTTGTGTGGTATGTCACCTTGAAGTCTGCCTTCTCCCTGGCTTTACAGCTAATTCCCCTATTCTTCGGCGCTGTGTTCAGTGCAAAAGTAGTTACACATACATCACCCGCTGCTTTACACAGACACGCATGCCTGTGCATGTTTTTTAGGCACACACACACACTTTTCTTTACTAATCAGCCCTATTGAATTCCAGCAACAATAGGCGCTCATCCTCTGGCCACCCAAGCAGTGCATACATGCACACACACCCCAGCATCACCAGATCATGAGTTCAGTCTTTTGTTCCTTTGTTTTGTTTTCTCTTCCTCCATTGATCTCACCTCCACACACAGGTCAGGAGTTGGCACAGCAAGATCATGTTATCTGGACTATCAGCTCCCATCTGGGCCCACACACTACCTCTCACACACAGAAAGGAGGGAAGAAGCTCATTTAACCACCCTCACATGCACTGACCTTGTATTATTAAGAGGAAAGAAGATATACTTTTTTTTTTTTTTAAAGTCTTGTGTTTTGCTCAGGCACGTCTGTAACTTTCTGATGTGACAGAAACTGTGGACACACACATTCACTTTTTGTTACAGTGCAAACTTCTCATAAAACACACCTTGTTAGCTTCCCAACATGTCAAAACTAGATGCTGTGCATAATATAAAAAAATTCCTTGATATGAAAACGTTTGACAACTGTTGACATGGACAAAGGTTTATGTATTTTGACAAATACATGCTCTATTTTAAATTTGATACCAGGAGCACGCTTTAAAACATTGGGGACAGCCACGTGTTTACCACCTCGTCCTTTGACGGCTGTAACAACGAATAATTGCTGTACTTTTAAAATTGAACTATTTCACCAGCAGCTCAAAGCCTTTGTTGTCATAGTTTTGGTTTCATTTGCCTCAAATGTTATCAGTAGGAGAAAAGTCTGGACAGCATGCAGGTCATTTCAGCACCTAGAATCTTTTACCACTGACCAGTGCTGAATGTAGACATACATGCAGAATGTGGATTGCTGTGAGTTGGTTACATGTTGCCCTTTAACAATCATTGATCAATATCATTCACTGTTACAGCATTTTCTCCTACATGAACTCATGAAGAGGTTTACACCAATCAGTCCTGAGGGGAAATTTGTTTTCAGAAAACTGCAGTTATTTACAACGTCTACATGTCTTATGTAACTACTTCACTTTTTTCCTTATCAACATAAGCAGAACTGAGTTTTTACACACCTGCGACAGTTTGGTTTCTTTCTTTTTTCTTTGCATCAGGTTTGCTAACCAACAAACAAGCTCTAACATGTCGCCTGACAGCTGAGAGAACCTTTACCTTTGATATCAAGTCCCTTGTTTAGCTTAAATATTTGGTTAGGGACACAAAATGTTTGAGTTAAATGCACAACTTACATTGCTTGCATACTCCTCACGACCCCAATAGGTCACATGGTGCCAGCTACACCAAATGGCTTTGGTTGAAGGATACATACACACTTAATTTTCAATCCAGAAGTGTAAAAATGCTAGATATCTTACTGGCGGCTTACTTGATTTTTAACTGCAGAATCACATCTGTTTTGAACGCTGATTGAAGGCTCAGAGGTTACAGCCATTCATCATTGGTTTTAAGGATTGCCCGCTTTGTTTAGAGATCTCTCAGAAATCTTCAACTCTTACGTATATAGCAACTGTGTATCACAGATGATGAACCTCCTAAATCCTGACTATATTAAATTGCAACTGCCAATAGTTGTCCAAACCGACTGTCACAATGAGGTGAACCTCTCCACATATTTACTTGAAAATCTCACTCTCTGTGATGCTCTTTTTACACCCAGTCTTGTTACTGACCTATCGTCAGTTAAACTGATTATTTGGGAGATACGTTGTTTTGTGTGTGTGTGTGTTACTTTTATTTGTGTGGATCTTTGATCATACATTTTCCAAACAACAATAAAAACTCTCTGTTTTATCATTTGAAGTGTTGAATGTTCCATTTTGAAGATAGAGTAACGGCTTAAAAGTTCTTCAAATGATTACATTGTGTTTTTACGTAGATTCAGCATCCCAACTGTTTTTTTGTTTTTTTTTCTAATTTGTAAAAGATGGTCTCTGTAGAAATTCAACCCTCTAAATGCCCTGAGATTATAAACACTTGAAGTTCCTCTCCTCAACCCAATCAAATAAAAATGTTAAGATCAACAGGTCAACTCCAGCAAAGCATAAAGTTTCTTATCTGATATGCCTCTCTCAGTCTACTCATGTAATGTTTGGCAGCACAGCTCACTTTTGTATAAGAGCACATCTATAGAAAGCTAATGGAAGTGAGTGTGAAAAAGTAGCACAATGGCTTTAAAATTAGAATGAGGAATTTTTTTTTTAGTCAATGGTGCGTTGGTCCCATTGTTTCTTGTCATATTTTGCCATATTCACTTTGTTCATAGCTGAGAGTTTAAAGGTCTAAAGGGTTTTAACCAAATGCATGCCGGTGTTGCCTTCACCTCAGCTGCGACCAGTTTCACACAGCTGTGACATTGAATGCAACTTGTGCTTCCAGCACTACATCACTCACTTCACAAATGAGATCTTATTGATCTACAGCTTTAAAACTGAATCAGCATGGCCTCTTTTTAACTTTTAGCTTGTCCTTCATTTAAATGTATTAATAGTGTGTTGTACTGTTTGCCTAAGTTGTTTGTGTGTGTGTGTATATAATGTTTGACTGAGAATTGGATGTGCATGAAAGCAACTTCAAAAGACTGAGGTATCAGATTCAGACATGAGCTGCTTTGCCTGGGCTGACAAATGAGAAGTTGTTGTGTGGGAAGCGGAGGAATTTACAGCATCTAACTTTCATCTACACAGGTGGGCCTCTGTGTTTATGCAAGGATACCTGCACATGAGGACGAACGGAGGTGATCCTGTTTTACTATATTTATGAGGTCCAAAAACAAGAGGCTCAATACACTTTTGGGGTCCAGAATTATACCAGATCTCACAGGACCAGTTAGCTGTTTAATAGTTAAGATGTAGTTTCACTGTTAAAAATAGAGTTGGGTTGCAGTGAGGGGCCAGGGAATGCATTATCTCAGTGACGGGTCCCTGTAAAGACACAAGTAAATAAGAATGTGTGTGTGTGTGTGGTTTGTTTTGTGTTTAAGTTTTTAAGGATGTGTCACGCACTCAAGCAGAACAGTGATATTCTTGTGAACGTGAGTGTGTGTGTGTGTGTGTGTGTGTGCAGTGACGGGGATGTAGACAGAGGAGTCACAACAATGATTCAGGCAGCAAATGATCCCAGATACTTTACCGGCTGTTCGGAGCTCCAGTTCAGTGGCTTTCAATGTTAAATCTTTGTCCGGTCAAGTAGATGTTGGTTAAAAAAAAAAAAACAATGATGGTAAAGAAAGTGTGTGTGATCAATAAAGTCTGCAAGATAACACATTTTTTTTTTTCAAAATATATATATTTTTTTTTAATGCCTTTAATGATAGGAATGTTGGAGAGAGACAGGAAGCAGAGAGAGGGGGAAGACGTGCAGCAAGGGGCCATCCGGTGCGGGACTCGAACCGGGGCCAGCTGCAGCGAGGACTGTAGCCTCTGTACATGGGGTGGCTGCTTAACCCACTACGCCACTGACTGCCCCAAGATAACACATTTTAAGGGATCCGATGTCTTTCAGTAGATTTTGGGTGACTCGCAGGAAGTAGTGACATAACTCACATCAGGCACAACAAAATAACAAAAAACTAACTGATACGGATCTGAATCTCTTCAGCAGTGAGCTTCCTGCCTTCTAATCTGTCTAGATTATTATACTGAACATATCCAAAGCACTCTTACAATATCTGAACCTCCTTCTTAATGTAACCTGATCTTAAAAATCAGCAATACTGTTGGCGATTTTGGGTCATAACATCCCAAACAAAATAAGTATACAAAACATGCCAAAATGGATATTCTGAGACACAGTGGTCACAGCCCATGTTTTTTTTCTTCTTCATGTTCTTTACAGTCAGTTTTGCTTCTTGCATTTGTTTTACAACTGGTTTCAGCTACTTATCAACACACACACACACACACACACACACACACACACACCTGTGTTTGTCATCGCTTTCCCTCAGTATGATAGCTAACTGGTTTTCTGTTCCCATTTGTCCCATTGTCATTGTTTTCTTCCTTGTCAGCTCAGTCCTGTTTACTGCCTTGCCCTACTATGTGTTTTTTGTATCTGTGTTTTTGCAGCACCGAGTTACGGTAGTTATGGTTTTGTTGAATAAAAGTGAATCTGTATAACCTCACTTGCTTGCTTCCTACTTGTAAATCTGCATTTGAGTCCTCTTGTTGAAACAACCCGACACAATGCTTTGGATTTTAATGGGAAATTTACCGAAGTGATAATGAGTAACAGCTCCATATTCAGCAGCTGTGTCTTAAAACAGGGCTGTTTTACGTGATAAAGATTATTCATCAATGTAAATGGGCTAAATTCACATTTATGCATTGAAATATCAACATGCTGCCATCTAACCTTTTACGTGACACCAAAGAAATGAATCTTTGATAAGAGTAGGTAAATTCAGCGAGTATATTTAACCAGTAAACAGTATAGAGCTGCTGACCCTTTATCTCTTTGCAGGGTCACGCGGGGGAAACCCACGTTTGAAAAGACAGACAAAAACTCAGGGGAACACTTTTTCATTCAATTTATTTTGTTAGTTAAATTTCTATAGCAGGTGAGGGAACAATATGGTCACACATGGGTTTTCTTGAGCATAGTATTCAGAAGTCACAGTGTTTCAGACGTGGACAAGAACATCTTAAAAACGATAATGAAGAAGGGAGGGCCAAGAGGAAAATCAAACACAAGGTGTAACAGTGATACATTCCTACACCACACCTCCTCCTTCATGATCCTCCAAACTGCCCCCTTTGCTCCACACACACACACACGCACTCAAAAAAAGGTCTCTGCTCTAATGCATTGTCATCCCCTCCCTTCTATGATACTCCCCCCCTCCCACCACCCCAAAAGGCAACAAAACAAAACAATAAAACAAAAGGAAACTCAGCAACAAATAGATATATTTATATATAATATATATATTTACTCTTTAAAAATAGAACTTCAGTCTAGATTCTAACATCTGTACAAACTACAAAAATAAAATTTTAAATATAAATAATTTATATGGCATGTCATGAACAGTTTTTGAAACAAACTACAAACCAATGCAGGAGCCCCCAACCCCCCCACCCTCCCCAGTAATCTCCTCATCATCATCTGACATCACCTCCTGGCTGTCTGATTGAACTGAAAATGGTGCTTTGCTTCTTTTACTTAAGTATTCACAACTGCAGTAGCTACTTGACTCTTCTCTCATTTAGACCCCAAAAAAAGAAAAAAAAAAAACAAAGCTGCCACTTAAAACATGACATAGAAAAACAATCCCTGCAATTTAACCTGGCAGTGACGAGACCAATACTGAACGACAACTGTGAAACTGTGTGAAGGAAGTTAAATGAGAATCCTAATAACACAAGAAATGTGGCACATATGAGGTTTGCGATGACAAAAAAAAAAAAAGGGTTAAAAGTGAGAAAGTGAGTCAAAGCAGGTTGTGTCATTAAGAGAAACTTAACCAGTTTACAACAACGGGAGAAATTTGACAACCCTGAAGCAGCCAGCAAAGAAAAAAAAAACATAAAATTAAGTTATAAAACAACTCCCTTTGCATTTTATAAGTCCCTTTTAAAAACAAGGTGAACAACTCTTCTGTCAAAGACAAAGTGACAAAAACAAACACCACCCACCCACGAGCTTAGAAAAACTGCAGAAGTAAAAAAAAAAAAAAAACATGTCACAGCTCCTTCAAGTAGTTAAAAACTGCAGAGGACGTTGGGACATCCTGACATAAGAAATCTGAAATCTGAATTAGGAGTGACGCTGCTAGCATGATGGCTGAATTATCACCAGAGAATAGTTCAAATAGACGGTGACCGCTGACGAAAACCAGCCGGCCACTGCCTTCGACAAACATTCCGTGTCTTGACGAGACAAACATATATTTACAACCAAAGCAAGAACATAATACTGACCTCGAAACGCTGTAATAACGAAAAAGGGGGGACACAGTGAAGGCACAGCGGTTTCTACTGTTAAGAAAACAGAATCTGATGTGTAATTCTCTCCTTTGTTCACGCTCACTGCGTCAGAGAATGTGGATACGTATACGACAGAGAAGGTGTCAGAGGAGTATTTCACAGTTTAATGCTGTGAAAGGTATTTTGTCACTTTTAATAGAGGGAGTAGAGGGGGCACTGCACTTTTTTTTTAAGGCAAATTGCTTAAAATTGTTTTGAAGTGTAGCAGCAAAATGAAAAAAGAATAACACAACAATACAAATACAAATAAAACACTGACCATGTACGTTCAATAGCCTAATACCTTAATAACATCTCATCTTTTTCTGAGAACATATAGCACATTTCTTATTCTATACAGTGTGTGCAGGGGGGAAAATTCCAACACTCCACGTGAAAATAATTTTTTACATCTGAACTTTTACACAAGAGTATACCCAAGTTATACAGTACTCTTTTAAATAGCTTCCCTCTTTTTTAGTATTAAAATATATACTCGTAAATTTATATAATTCTTAAAACATGTCATTTTTTTTTCAAGTTCTTGACATGAATCCTCTCTCCTTTTTGTGTGAAGTCTATATACAACTGAGAGTTCAAGATGGGATGCAATGCCATGTGGACATAAAGGTGCTCTGGGAACCAGAGACTTGAAGAGAAGGCATGGTGTGTGAGACAGTCTAGCAATCTTTGGATGCCTGGATCCTCAGCCCACCTGCAACAGACACAATAAAGAGGTGGGTTACCAAAAACTGTCTTAACACTCACTGCCAGTCTTGATATGTTGTACAGATTTGTGAAAATTAAGGTGCAAAAAAAATCTGCTCACCTTGTGTTTTGCCGAGTTGATACTCTGTCTGGTCCTGTGTTGCTTCCAAGTCCTGGAGCTCCAGAGAGTCTCTTTTACATGAAGAAAAGTTTGTTTTTTCACCACACGTCCTTTTAGCAGCTTCAAAGCAGTCCGACTCACTGTCTGTGTCAAAACCTTCATGCATGTAACCTTGGTATGTCGCCCCTGGCAAAGTCGGATGCACAGCCACGGTCACAGAGGCTGTGGCTGTAACCATAGTAACAGGTCCCCCAGAGGAGCCATGTTGTGTCGGCAGGGCAGAGTTGCTGTGGCTGTAGCTCGGCCCTTTAGTTCTGTTTGGCTGCGGCCCTCTGCCGTTCTGCGGCCTGGGGCCGCTTTGACAAGTCCTCCCGGGAAAGTGAGCTCTGTCTCCGGGTAAGTGTTGCGTGGGCTGAGCCTGCAGTCTCTGGAGGCCGTTCAGCTGCTCCTGTTTGCTTCTATCCCAACATGTCACCTGGGAGCCAAGAGGTGACTGTGCAGTGTGAGAGCTTTCACTTAGGGGTTCAATCCTACCACTAGTGGCATTTTCTCTGTATGGCTTCACCACCTACAACAAGCAAATGTTTATAGGTTACTTTCAGAGAAGAGCATCGTTTTTTGAGAACACATACAAAGTACAGATTGAGTCATCTATATTCATGTAGATTTAGGTCATGCAGCGTACCGTGAGTTTGGGAAAGCTGGGGTTCTTGCTGGCTTCCAGCAGTATGTGAGATGTTGCAGGCGGAATGCCGTTGTGTGATGTTGGGTACACACTCCGGTCACAGTACTTATAGTCGTCCTCGCCAATCCCTGATGTGGTGGTCAACTCAGAGTAATACTCAGAGTCTGATGACTCTGAAAATGCTTGTTGACGAGGTGACCGTGGGTTGTGGTGGCCTGTGTAGTACCCATGGTGGGTAATCGGTGGAGGCAGTGGCGGCTCGGGCGAAGGTGCCGGCAGGCAGCTGGCATTGTCAACCGGGGTGACCTCAGCCGGAGGGCCCAGCATAGAGAGGAGGACTGGGAGAAGAACTAATCCATTCAGCATCCCCAAAACAGTCAGTATGGCTAACACAGCAAAAAAATACCTGAGGGACAAAGAGGCAAGAGGCAGCAGTTAGGACATGGATGAAAAAGACGCAACAACCAAGACAGAAGTAAGCCAGTGAAAAAGCACCTTTGTGTTTACACTGAACAGATCTAGCAATCTTCCACAAGTATATCGATGGTATCACCCATCGGCTTGGAAAGTGTAATGGCACACAGTCACAGTCCCACAGAGCCAAAATCAATTTAATCCTATTTCCTTTTGCATATTATGATTGTATGAAAAAATGCGCAAGACCGCATGGTCTAATGTTTTAGACGCGTGTGCACGACTCCAAGCGCGCACACACGTAGCCAGCACATGAAGAAGAGAAGTAGCTCAGGGGAAGAAGTCAGGGAAAGCCCAGTGTTTGTGTATCAAAGGCAGGAGTTGGGGTGGGGTGGGGGGGCAAATATGATTCCCCACTCAGCCCAACTAAAACATGCTTTGATGCCTCTGGTCCTTATGCTCCAAGACTTTCTCTCCCCGTGTTTTTCACTCACACCCTGCGGGCGTATGCGTGCGCGCGTGTGTTTTTGTGTATGCGTGCATCTCGGTGGAGCTCTGCGGAGGCCAGGGGTGGAGGCAGGCCACAAGAAAGAGCTCCCCAAGAAAATTAGAGAGGACTCCACTTAAGCACTAACAGAAAGCAGAATGAGAGAGACAGTGAGATGCTAACCACCAGCCAGACTTTAAGAGGTAAAAGAAAGAAAAAAAAAAAGAGGGAGGAAAAAAAATTATGATGTTGGTATGGGGTGGGGTGGGGTGGGGGGGTTGTGGAAACATGCTTCTCTCTGAATGGACTGCTGAAATGATTATTACTACTTTACTTGGCAAAGGTCACTCTTAAGGAAAAAAAAAAAAGTTTTATATGCTGGAAGTAATCTACCAGCCTTATTTGCACAAATTTCAGCAGATATTAATTGGCATGCCTTGTCAAATGAAAACACATTCTCATGCAAAAGCTGAACAAACAAGTAGGTTATCACGACTTTTACAGCATCACATTGGTCTCCACTTTTTATCTCGCATGCTTATTTTACTCAAAAACTACTTTTCAACTTCTGTACATGGTGGAGGGAAAAAAAGAGCGAGAGGGAAAGACAGAAAGAGACGTTGGTAAGACCTCCAACAGAGTCTTGCTGTCAGGAATTCTATTGTTTATTTAAACTGTAATCTTTTCCAGTCGCTGTCAGGCCTGGGAAGGCCAGTGTATATATGTGTGTGTGAGAAAGAGACTGTAAGTGTTTACATGCCTGCACATATGTGCATTTCTTCTCATGTGTATGCCTGTGTGTCTGTCCAAGTGTGAATGCAGGCTACGTAAGTGTGTGTGAGAAATAGAGGTCTCTGAGCGGTTGAATCAGGCTGGTTGTTTATTCAGTACATTACAAGGCCAGGAGATGTTTACAGCAGTATATTTATGCTACTCCCCAGCTTGCCAGCAATGGCTCAACCCATTCACCCGATCGCAGCAACAGCTACAGCTAAACAAGACCTCCAACAGAGACAACACCCCTCTGTTTCACCCCATCCTCTGACAATGATATCTTAAACGGCAAAGTGAGAAGAAAATATTCAGAAAATTGCATTTCCATCTCCCTTTTAAGGGCAATCAAACTTTCGATCTAAACTCAACTTTTCTTTACCCAATTCATTATCCACTGATCAGCCCACCCACCCACGCACAAGGAGCTCATATCCTTGCAAAGGAGCCACCCTCAGAGTATTTCTCCTCCTCTGTCTCCATCTGCTTCGGTCTCTGTTTCTGCAGAAAAACTGGGCTTTTTATGTCATGGAGGCCTGTTGCAGTCTGTGAGCTCAAGGTTGTGGTTTCGGGGTTTGGGCCTAGACCACATTCAGCTGAAAAACATGGAGCTATTCGCCTTTTTTCCACTCTGACCAAGAAACAGTGGTAGAGAACACACACATGAGAGTCTGTGCACATACACAAGATTTACACTCAACCATGCAGACACACACATAGAGGGCGGGGTGGGGGGGGGGGGGGGTGGGGGGGGGGGGGGGGGGGGGTTGTCTGTTGGTGGGCTATAGACCATTTCACTGACTGACCAGTTCAAATTTAGCTCTACTTTTTACTACGGCATCCAACGTGGAGGGAGAGAATGCCAAACGGACGATAGGAATTTTTACAGATTCCCTTGTGCGTGTGTAAAAGAGACAGAGTGTGAGAGCTGGAGAGACACCACCCAGTGGGCAGCAGAGTACTTCCATGTTTACAAGCAGCTGCTACACACCCTTGATGTTTTCCCCATTTGTTGCACTCTTAGGTTGGGGATGTGTGTGTGCCCAGAGTGACAGAACCAGGTGCATAGTTGTCACTTTGTGTGAATGCATGTGTGCATATATAGGGGTATAACATTTCCCCCCTACTTGCATCCCTTCCCTGCGCATTCAAACGAGCCATCTTTGCGGCAAAAGTGAGCGTTGCCAAGTGCAAAAGTGTAAATGCGGCACAACTTGTCAGACGAACACAGATACACAGTCATCCGCCTATATCTCGTCTCACCTCATGATGAAGTCAAACTCTGACCCAGCCAGCATGAGAACACTCAGCAATGTAGAGATGGCTCCGTCAACCACTGGCGCAAACATGTGCTCCAGTGCCACTGCCGACCGATTGTTTCTGTTGCCAATCGCTGTCAGGAAGCCCTGCAGCAAAGAGGAAGAGAAATGAGTTGGATATCTTGCCGATCACACAAAACTTGCCTTTGCGGCAAAGCTTGGCAAGCTTTAAAATTGCCGCATTTGGTTTTGTTGAGGATTACTACGCTTCACTACCAGACAGAACACTGGGCTAGAAGGCAGGTTTGCCAGCATGAAGAAGGAAGCCAAAAGTAAATCCTTAATTACACACAATTTACCCAAATCTCTTTCCTTTTAGAAGTGAAGAGTCTCCGCTTTGAATTTACTTGACTTTCTAGAAAAATTTAATAAATCTAGGACTGGTTAAATATATTTCTTCCTTGACTTATGCAAAACTACACATATCAGAAGCAAAACAGGTTAAAATAAGTGTGTGACTCACTTGTCCTCACAGCTAATGCACATTTGTGCTATTGTAGTATGCTGAATCTGTTGACTTACCAACGCAATGTGAACAGTAAACTCCACTCCGATCCCCACCGAAGCAATCAAGATGACTACAGGAATGGCACTGAGCTTGATGCCAATCAGACCCATGATGCCAAACAACTCCACAGTCATCATGGCCAAGATAAACACCTGAAACACACATGAGGAAATGAAGTGTTACCATCTCCTGTGAGGAAAAAATTAAGTGTTCCAACATCCTTGTGATTGAAAAACAGTTACTTAAACAGGGGAAATTTAGCTAAACAACATCATAAAGTGATTATGTCATGCTTTAATGAGTGAGTTGAGCCCTTTTGCCTCCTAACACCACACAATCTGCGACCTTGTGCTCAAGACCTCAACCACATGGGATCAAATTTCCCACCTTCAGGCTAATAGCATCCCCTTTCCCCGTCTGTCTCCTTCCCTCTCTGTTTCTTGTCTTTTTTCCCCCTGAGGCAGAAGAAATGACTGACAGTACCTAAGACCCAAGAGAATGGGCACTAACAATCCCCTGACACCATATTCAAATGTATTTATTTGTGCAAAACAATCTACCTTGTTTTTCATGTAACAACAGCCTCTGATGCTTGTCGAATTGTTTCGGATATTTAAATGCAACAACTCGGCAAGGTAGCACCCCAGCTTTCGTATGTCTTATTCGCAAATGTTTTGTGTTACTGTAAGCCACAATGCCAATAGCAACAGCTTGTCTTAGGAAAACAACGAAGAGAAAAGTCGAACTGGCCAGCAGCAGCTTTTGATCCCAGCAGGGGCTTTGAGCTGGGCCATGGTTAAATTGGAAATGATATAAGCTGTTTTACTGCTCGACCACATACAGTCAGAATGAAACTGTTACAGGCTGGCAGATGCTCGGGGACCATGTATGTAGCTCTTGTGTTGCTGTCTTAATCAGTGCTGCTATGGACTTCCACTTAAATGAATCACATTCCTACTGAAACGGGATCTGTTGTTGTGCTACAGGCCCTTGGTGGGAATATGCAGATGTGTGAGTATGGGGCTTTTTGGGACCATCAGTCCCACCAGCTTGCATGCTCAGATTGTCTCTTTCTCTCTCACACATTCACATACACACACACACGAATATCCCTGATGGATGGGTCGAACAGGCCAAGGTCGCAACTGGGCAGATCTATCCTGTCCCCAAATCTTTCCTTTTCCATTTGACAAAAGCAGGAAAGGGAGTTGGAGGTAGAGGCTTCAGGAGGGTAAAGCCCGTCTTGCTCCTTTGCATTTCCTTTTCTAAGACTGGCTGAGCCTACATTAGAATGACAATGTCCTTGTGTGCGTGCGTGTGTGCTCATAGTGGCCCTCCACAGAGAAAAAGGGGCCCCCTAGACAGCGTTATTGAGCTATGCTGAGAGGGGTGAGAAGAAAGAGAGATGGCGATGAGAAAGAGGAAGAGGCTAATGATATTGAGTTGGGATGAGGTGGAAAAAGGCATTAAAGAAATGGGAAATGATGGAATAGAGAGGTGATGATGAGGACACGATGAAGAGTCATATAGGAGGCTGATTGTTGACTTACGATGATGCCAGCTGTCCAGGGGTTGAGCAGGAGAATCGCACAAACCAGGAAGGTGCAGGCCAGTACCACACTGATCGCCAGCAGAAACCAATGTCTGAGGCCGATGTACTGCTCCCAGAACAGGAAGGGGTATCCGTTAGGGTAGTTGAACACACCCTTGCGACTGAACTCATCGCAGATGGCCCGAACACTCTCAATGGCCTCCACAAAGTCGCTGGCCTGACGAAGGCCATTCAGGTAGAAGGGAAACTGAGCAAACTCCAGGGGCTCAGCAGCTGGGACTGCAAGAAAGCATGAAAACATTATTTTGTGTCCACGCTGCATGCCACTGCACTGCATCCACTAAGACCGAAATGATATGTTCGCACTTACTGCGCAGATTTTCTCCTGTGGTGTCATACTTGTCATGAATCCACTCTCTGGGGTGAGGGTAGAAGTTGGCCTGGGAGGCAGCATAACCTAGAGGGTCGTTACTGACCCAGACTGCCAGATAGATGTAAAACACCTCTGGGGGGATCAAACCTTCTGCATCCACCAGCTGACGAGAGGTGAGCTAGAAAAAGACGATTCAAAAGGAACATCCGTACATTGAGTATTCCAAATGTACAGACCATAGCATGAGAAAGACATCTGTTTAACTGTTTTTGAGTTGTTATATTTTCTGTGCAGGTCTTACCTGGCTGTAGTTAAAAGGCTCTTTTTTGGAACCGGTCTGGATGAGGAGCTTGTATGCCAGAGCTCCATCCTCTGTGCCATTTCTATAACTGTCAGCAGTAATCCTGCCTGCCTGCCAGTCAGCATCAAAAGCAGCCTGAAGACCTTCATGTGAGATAAAACACAAAGTAGTTGTTATTGGTGCCTGGCGTTCCTGCGTGTATGTCTCAATGAACAGTGATGTTAAAAATGTGAAATATCAAGTTTCGTCTTCTTTTTTTTTAAGTTGGCCCTGATTGACCTGTTAACTATTACTTCCTCTTGACTGGGCCTCTGACACATTCTAACCTAAGGACACACACACTCACTTATGTACACACACATGCAAAGATAACCCATGACCTCAGCCCATCTACTACGCCACCCCTGAGCCCAGGTGGAGAGGGAAAAACAGGGGGACTGAACTTTCACTCACCCTTAGCACATTTTCACCCCTACACCCACTGCTGTGAGCTGTCCTTAGAAAAAAAAAAGCACACCTGAAAAAACTTGCAGCCCCCCTCAACTATAGTCTGTCATCATTATCAAAAAAGCCCTCGGGGAGACAGGGAGTAACTTACTACCAGACTCCCTGAAAAAAGTTAACATAACTGTGTTGGATTTTTTTTTTACCTTTGAGCCAGTCCTGGAAGTAGTGCAGCCACATGCGGGGTAGTTTGTTGTCACCATCTCTAACGACATATCTAACAGAGTTGAAGGCGTTGTGCAACTGAATCAGCAGCCTCTGAGACTGGGCATAGTCAAATCCATTCATGGTTACCAGGTACATGTTGTAGAAGGAGAAATACTTGAACTGGGCATCAATGAAATCATACTCCTTGGTGTCACGTGGTACGATATCAGTCAGGTAAAGGCCGTCGTGCACCATGGTGGTGCCGTACAGACTGAGTCCCAGGAGGCCCAGGAAGAGAACAACCACGGTGGCTTTGCTCTTGGGCTTTAAGAGCAAGGGGGCATATTTATCCCTGGCAAAACTGGACAGGTTCCAATGAAGGAAAGGGAATGGGACACACTTCTTTCCAGATTTAGAGTCGTCCACCTGCGCTAAGAGGTCTCGTGTGGAGCTGGAGGTAGGGGTGAAGAGCTGGGAGCCGTAGGGGTCTGGCACAGAGGTGGTCGTAGGGGAGGGTGAGATGGCTAGAAGGAGAAAATAAAATCAGGAGATGCGTTTTATGATTTTTTAAAAAAACTTTTAAGCTTTTTTAGACTTCAATGAATACTTTCTATAAACTAACAGAAAGCTTATCATGTGACTTAATATACCTTGACCCTGTGTGGTGGGGCAGACGATGATGGAAGCAGGGCTGGTGGAGATCTGTGAGGTAGGCGGCAGGATGGTGACAATATGCTGACCTGCTGCGTCACACTGCGTGAACGCCTGCACTGTTGTGGTGATTTGGGTGCTGGTGGTGATTGTCGACCCCGCCGTGTACTGGTGCGTGTGCGTCGTCCCTGTTGTGGGAGAGTGAAGCTGTTCTCCGGCATCCGACAACTCGTGCGGAGAGAGGTGGATGACGCGATCAGAGCAAGGGCTGTACAAGCAGCAGAGGATGTCCAAACGCTTGTCCTCACGCCGATGGAGGTCTAAACTGAGGATGGCGGGGAAGATAAGGAGCACCATGGCAAAGTTGAACACAACCACTATGGCTGCCTGGGAAAAGAAATGCAAGGAGAAAAAAAATATATAAAAGTGAGAAAAGTCAGAGAGGAGTGTGTATAATTACATTGATCTCCAGCTGGGGAAAGTCAGGATTTTTTTTAGGGTCTGTGACAATATCCCAGTAAGTAAAGAAAAGCCCTGCTCTAAATCAACAGCAAGGGGACACTAAGTCAGCCAGTAGGGGAGAAAGAGACAGTGAGAACAGAGAAGAACTGCTTCAAAGAATGAAAGAATTAGGGAGGATATATATGTTGCGAGTCTGAGCAAAACTATCACCCTTCTCCAAAACTTTCACCACCTCCCCATTCACCCCAACCCCTGAAGCTGACTTTCAGTTCTATGGTTTCCAGTGTGTGTACATCCATGCATGTGTGTGTGTGCTTGTGTGTTTCAGACCACCCACAGTTAGTCACAGATCAGAGAAAACCGCCTTGACGGGCCAGTGATATACTGATCTACTCCTCCCTCCTTCCCCTTCTCCCTCTGTCTGCCTCTTTAAGTCTGTTCGTCACTCTCTTTGCGGTGAATATTCCCCATTATACACGCACACACACATGCAAAGACATGCACACACAAAACATCGTTGGCCCTCTAGGTGCAGTGGCAGTAAAACTGGGAACAAAGGCTTTCCTTGCTCTGAATAAATGTCACCTCTTTTAAGTTATCTCTTTCATTTGCAAAGGAGCCTCAGGCCTCACGGTGTGCGATTGTGTGCTTGTTGTGTTTATGTCTTTGCGCATACATGCGAGAGTGTGTGTGTGCCAAAACGTACCTGCAATGAGAAAGCTCGCAAAGCAGGGATGGGCACAAGGGCGGCCATGAAGAACGCAATCATGTTGTTGATGGAAGTCAGAGCCACACTGGTTCCGGTGCGACGCAAACAGTCCCCCGTCCGATCCTACACACAAAAAAACAGGCACGAGTCAGAGGAGAGGACAGGGGAGGACAGAAGGGGAGAGCGGAGAAGAAGAGATGCTTAAAGGTACCTTAAAGGGGATGTTACTTCCACTTTCTGTGAATGAGTGAGCCAACAGAAACATGTCATCCACCCCGATCCCCAGTGCCAGGAAAGGAAGCACCTGGGATGGGAAACACATCAATAGAGAGAAAGGGGTTAGAATGAACATTTGAAGTGAGCAACATTAAAATCCTGGCTTCAAATCAAAGGAGCAACCATTCAAAGATCAAATCATCTTCTAAACTATATGATGTACCTGTGTGGTTGCAGCATTGAAAGAGAGGCCAAGGAGGGAGCAAAGACCCAATCCTGCTGCCACTGACAGGGCCACCAACAGCACTCCAGCCAGCCCAACGGCCCCCTGGGACTTTGCACAATCCCATCTTAGCATAGTCACACAGGCATATGCCAGCTGGAAAGGAGACATCCACAAGCATTATTAGAGAAAATGAAAGCAAATAAAAATGACTTTTTAAAATGAACCTCATGTTCATAATGAATCAAAATTAATGAGTTAGTATGCTCACCATAAGGAGGTATCCACCAGCCACCCTGATGACACTGACATCAGAGAAGGACTTCATAATGTCATTGAGGGTGGTGGTGGAGAAAGCATGGATGGACTGACTCGCGTTTGCTGGGATACTCTCGTGAACCGCCTATAAGAGAAACAATTAATTGTCAAAGGCTTTTCTTAAATACAGGAAGCAAAAAAATGAAATAAAGTAAAATAAAACAAAAATGTGTTTAGACAAAAGCAATAATTGAAGGCATGCACTCTTGCACACATGCTCCAAAACCACCAATCGCACGCCAAGACTCTCCCACTGCCTCCTATTTTACAGACTCTTAAATTAAACTGAAATTAAACTGGGAAAGGCTCTTGTCCTTTTGAAATGTGCATTGGTCTAAAAGCGAGTGTGAATGTGTGAGTGTGTTTTTACATGTGGCAGTATGTGTGTGTGTGTGTGTGTGTGTGTGTTCGTGTATAAGTATGACAACCTAGAGTAATGAGCACAGATGCCAGAGGTTGTGAGGTCAAAGGTGAAAAGGATGGGATCACATGGCTGAGGCGGCTACTCTCTGCACTCTGAGCCATAAATGAAGCACAGCTTCCAAAAAGCCATTTACCTGTAAGCATTAAGTCATCATTTGCTATTTCTAATAGATCTGCTTGTTCTTTAATGTAGCAGGAGGGGGTCTCGTGTCTATGTCAGTTTACGTTTGAGTTTGTTACCCCTCCTCCCTTTCACATATCCCTCACTTTCTTCCCTCCTTCCCTTACCCTCGCTGTGGTGGGTGTCAGCTATCACAGCAACAGCTTGTTCCTATAACTAGGGCTCTGACAGAGAGAGATGATTACCCTACCACACACACACACGCACGTACACAAACATGGCGCCCTGGTCTGCCCTGTGATTCACTTTACAAGAGCTGAAGACTGATGGAATTCAGACACTGCAGAGTATGTCCCAGTGTGCATGTATGTGTGTGTTCCAAATCAGAACAAGGCTGCATGGGAAGAAGGAAATGCCCGCTCAGAAAATCTCTATTTTTTCCCAGTTCTCCCTGAAGCGCTTACATGTAAATGTGTGTGAAATCTGCGTGTGTGTTCGCACCTCCACAAACTTTCTCTGCCAGGACTCGAGGATGGCTGTAGCCTTTTCTTCATTCCAGTTGATGTCATGGATCTCGTAGTCATCTTTAAAGTGCTCGTATAGCTGTTTGGGACTCATCAACAGGAACATGGTTTGGAGAGCCTCAGCACTGCAAAACACACCAACAGGCTTAGGACAAATCAATTTACAAACTCTCTTTAAATGGCTAAAGGCAGGTGCCGTGTCTTCCAGGATTTGCTCGCTGCCTGCCTGCCTGTCTGCCAATGTCAACAACTAAGAGCAGGTGTTATCTAGTCTGTCCTCTGGTCTCTAGGCTGCAATCCCAGATGTCCTCAGGTTTTCTTGGCACCAGCACAGCAAGCGACATTGCCGCTCAAAATGTGAAAGAAATGATAGTAAATCACTTGCAAGAGTAAGTGTGGCTCTTACAGATGGAGCTGGAATCCTCTTTCAATTGGGGCTCAGCTGGGCTCTTACCCAATGCTGTCACTCCATTTGTACTGACCACATATTCAAATCCAGTTCAAGTCAGAAGAAAAAAATATAACTCTGGAGATTAGCTAATAATAAGATAATAAAGAGACTTGGGTCAACTAAAGATAAATATGAATTTATTGTATTATTCTCCTTCTTCTCTGGTGCCTCCTGTAATGAATGGGCACAAGGCTTTAAGTAGCTGTCAATCATCTTTAATTGGTCTATCCCAGACTGGGGTCATTCAGGAAACTGATCCCTCCTGGTACAAGGAATTCCTAGGCTAGTTAAAAGGGGCTAAACACAGAAGGCAGCAGATTGGCCGTCTCTCAGTGGTGATGTTAACATCACGTCACTGCTATCACATCCTCAAATCAGGCAAGAGGAAACTTGTACTGAATAAAATCAGCTGAAACTGCTGCATTTGATCTTTTTGACACACACACACACCTCAGCAGAGCATCTTGGTTGCTTTTGACTCGTCCCCCCAGGATG
Source organism: Odontesthes bonariensis (assembly GCF_027942865.1). Taxonomy (NCBI): domain Eukaryota; kingdom Metazoa; phylum Chordata; class Actinopteri; order Atheriniformes; family Atherinopsidae; genus Odontesthes; species Odontesthes bonariensis. Next base: position 20,735,675 of record NC_134519.1, on the reverse strand, counting down.
AGCTCCTCCTGCCAGTGCATGAACTTCCGGCTAAAACCATGACAACCACCCTGGAGATGCCCCGCAATGTCAGGACTCTAAATGGACGAGCAGAAGAGGGGTTGATCAGAAAGCATAAAAAATAGTTACGTGTTTCAAGAAAAGTGCTACTGCGCTCTAAATACTGCATTGTGTTTGTACATTATAATGGCTAACTCTTGTGTGTTAGTTTACCTCTCCCTGTTCCTTGTTGGGTGCACTGAGAGGGCAGTCAGGGTCCGAAGGATCGAGGCACGGCCTGTTCATGTAGGCATGTCCCACCTGACGAATCAAATAGTGTTACAAAAGTGTCAATATATGAAGAAAGTATTTATACTGATGAATAACCAGCTGTTCATATAAATCTCTTAAGCAGTCAGTAAATCCGTGTGTTCTAGTGTCTCACCTGGGCTTTGTCCAACATCTCCTTAAATCCTTCCAGGGAAGTGAACTGGCTCAATTCCTCCATCAGCTTGACAGGATCCAAATTCATCCACTGGATATCTGGCATACCCCTGCACAGCAAACAGATACTTAGGGAATCACGAACAACCCAAACCAATTTGATCATAAAAGCAGAATTTAGAGAGGAAGCTAAACGATCTAACCTCATCTTTACTTGTTTACTGCTAATCTTTACTGTGAGCAGAGAAACGTTTGGTTCGGTTTCCTTCTCACTCTTTTGTTGCACTGGGCTACGCAGGAGGCTAGCTGCAGATACAGGATAAAATAGCGTTTATTATCCTGTTTCACGCTGCCACAATGCCCAGGGAAAAGGCATGGTGGCTGCCTGCTCACTTTCATTCCTCAGTGCCCTGCACTGAGTCATAACAATTACCTCTGCCTCCAAAACATCTTGATAAGGAAGGAGGCTGAGAGGACGAGTGGGAGGGGGACAGAAAATAGGTGAGGGATGAGGGGAAAGAGCCATGGGGAGCTTTCACACTATTAGTTGTGTGATGTCCACTGACAAACTGCATATTTGTGGGCCTCATTTGCACTGCCACCTTGTTTCAGTTTTTTGTTTAGCTTTCTACGTACAAATTTTACTATGTAGATAATAACAGTAGGTTAGCATAAATATGTATCCTATCTTGACACAAATGAAAATAAATCTACCCATTTTGATGTATTTGGTTGTTGCTACTTAAAATAAGACCAGGTTAAAGCTGAAACAGAATGCATAAATTACATGTTTTGCTTCAATACATTGATGAACTATAAGATTTTGGACATGATGAAAGGACACTGAGGTTGTTGGCAGGATTTTGTGGTCCACGTGTGCAATTCGTAGTGACAAACGAGAAGATGAAGAAATAAAAGAATCCAAAAGTATCTCAATTCAAGGCTCAATCTCCCTCCATTGGCTCACAAAGAGAGCTCCTCTTCTATTCCCACATACCAGGCTCCATTTTGCTGCTGTTTGCAAAAAAACACTCCTTTATCAGCTAGTTTTTGCTTGACTGAACGAGACCTGGGTCTTTTTGTTTTTTCATAGATTGCTGCTTTTTGTTCTCCTTCGTTTTTTCTCTTCCTTTCTTACACACTTGTCCTCACCCTCTTCCCCAACCTGCCTCTCTGTCTCTCTCCCTTACACCTCTCTATTACACAGTTTTGGGGGGTTGGTGGGGGGGGGGGGGGGTGTTGGATTAAAGTAGGTTTGAATCAAGAGGCTGCTTGAAGCAACACTGCTGTCACTGACAACTGCTCGATCTCTTTAGCCTCACATGAAAAATGAGCAGTAAACACTTAATAAATAACAGCTGATGTTGAACACTTTGTGTGGATTGCAGAAATGCTTGGATGGTGTGTGAATCTTCAAAGACCCCCTTCTCCCTCTCTACTGCCTTCAGACAAACCAACTGGGAGTTGCTAAGGATGGGAAACTTGTGTTTGTTTCTGTATGTGCTGGCTTGTCATGCAACACAGCACTGTCATCTCAGACGGATAAATAAACAAATAATTTCTTCACAAAGAAACATCTGCCATGATCTAAACTATCATTTTCTAAAGTAAGCATTCAATTGAAATATCACTTTGGATGACAAAAAAAGAGATCCCTCTTAGAGACTCTATTTTTCAGGAGAACTTTGGTCTCACAAAATGGGGATGAAAAAAAAAACAAAAAAAAAAACTTGAATCTGCGAATACGCCCAGAGTCTGCTGTTAACAGTCTTGTAGCCTCTCTCTATCCTTCTCGGGGGACTTGAGGTTTGAATACTGCCCATTTTATTTGTTGGACAACTTGGGAGCTGGGAGCCCAGGGCATTACCATGAGAATGCCGAGTGTTAGCCATGAGCTGACAAAGCCGGGCCCCCTCCCTCCTCTGGGGCCCCTGCACTGATGGACACTCACTCGTAAACTGAAAGAATGCTTACCATTGTCTGACCCAAAGGGCTCCCCTGCCACCACCACCACCGCCGCCACTGCCTCCCCGCCTCCCTGCCCTCCGTTCTACCAGCCCACCACCCAGTTGCTGCTTCAGCCATCTCCTCTCCCTCCATCCCTCCCTCGCTTTGCTGTATCTGTCCCTAACCTTCTCTCTTTAAATTTCTCTGTCAGGACACCTCCCTCTTCCAGTCTCTCTCTGGGCCCTAAAAGAACTCTATTACTGACCGCCGCTGTCAGTCAGAGCACCCACTGACAGAACTCTGAAAGCCCAACTGTATGTCTCCATCCAGCATGTGTTAGAAGTTATGGACCCTTCCAAAAGCTCTGCTCGGAAGAGATGGAGGCAGTGACAGCACAGGGAGCGCTGAGGCCCTCTATGGAGTGCTTTAATGTGCACAGAAGATTTATGTTGGGTCAAATATTCTAAGACTTACGGTAAATAGGCAGAGCCTCCCTGGAGTTTGGCTCCTTCCCAGAAACAGTCCAATGGAGTGATTATCATACAGGGGAAAAGCTTGTCAATCATCTGGGATCAGGAAATAGAAAGGAAGAATGATTAAACCCCTAAAAACATCAACAAATGTGTATGTAAAGGAATGAAAAAAATACTTTTTTTTCAACATACCCTTTCAATCATGACATTTTCTATAATAGGCACTCCTGATTTATAGCATATTTTATTAAGATCCCACGATCTGTAAGTAAGAAAATAAAATTCATATTAAAAGTTTTATTAGTGACACAAGCTTAAATGCAAGAAACCCTTTCAAAAAACGAGGCCCACTTACTTTCCAAACAGCGACACCTGCACCTTGCTCGCGGACAGGGCAGCTTCCATGTGAACCAGCAAAGCCTCCTGGGTAAGAATATTAGTGCCCTCTTCTTTGGGGGTCTGAATAAGCATCTGTGAGGTAAATACCGACTCCTCTCCTTGCTTCTCCCTGGTGTAGCGAAGCTCTGTGCTCACCCGACTGCCAGCTAGGAAGCAACAAAGAAAAAAAGAAGTGACGAGCAAGTTAGAGATTGATTTTGAATTCATACACTGAGGCCGCACATATTTGTACCCGATTACCATGTCACTTCCATGCGAACGTACTGTATCCACACACAATTACACAAGAACACACGTATATTGACCAACGCCCTTGGCCTTCACCAGTGTTGGTTTTGAAGGCACTTCACACAAGCCAGTGTCTGGCCAAGAGAAATGACTAATACAGCCTCTCATTGGCTCCTTCTGCAAAACAGATGTGCCCTGTTAGTAAAACCAGCCTTCTGATGCCCCAGAAGCCTCTACTGTACTGCTCATGGCAGCATGCATGGAGAGATTTTGAACTCATAGAACAGAATCATTATGGACACTGGACTTGCTATTCTTTATCTTTATCTGCCATAAGGTTGTTCACTCTATCTACATCATTAAGAGAGGAGAAGAGAAGACAGTGTTTACGTTGAAGGGCATCACAGTGCCTTAAAGATAGATAGATAAACATGGATAGATTCAAGAAGAAAGAAATATGGACGTCAGAGATTGTGATGAGCAGCAGAGAGTTAGATGGAGGATGAAAAACATAGAGAAAGAGAGGGAGAGCTATGTTGTGCAGTGCGGTAGACCCCAGCCCCCTAATTACAGGAGGTTGCACTGAAAAGAGTTTGCCAGCCGGGGGGATCTGTGCCTGTGCCAAGTGGACATGAAACATGCCGCGCTGGATCACAGAGAGCCCGTCTGCCCCTCTTGCTGTCCCACTACATGACAACCCCGGAGAGAGAAAGAGAAGCATGGGAGGGGGAGAAAGGGGGGAGGTGGGGGAAGTTTGGAAACAAGCGCTATCACCTTCTGAATTAGAATTTTTGTCACTTTTACCCACTTTCACAATGCTGTGCTCGTTCCTGGCTTTACCTCATTTTTTGAGCATCTATTTCTCTGCTTCCTTTACCCCTCTTGCTTTGGTCTCTCTCCATATGTCTCCATCTTTCTGTCTTTTTTTTTTCATCTTTTTCCCTCATGCTCTTTGCACCTCCCCCAGCCTGGAACAGGCTGCTATAATTGATGGGGAGAAAAGAAAAAACAAACTACTCAGCCTACGCTGTGAAAGTGTGAGATCAGGTTAGATCTTTGGGGCTAGGAGACAGAGTCCAGTGTTTCAAGGCTTCACTTTCAGGGCTTTAATTACATTTGCAGGGGCTTGAGAATATCCGGCCGATTGTTTATTTGCAGTCAATCTAGCCCTGACAAAATGTGTAAAATCAATGTATTTCTAAAGATTTTATTCTGAGGGAATCCCAACAAAAAAAAAGACGTGAAATAAGTAATACTGTCAAAGCTTTCTCTTACGGACTGGAAAAATTGCCCTTGACTATTGAAGTATATTTGACATTTATGATTTACAGTAATTTTTCATACTGTCATACACTCAGTTATTTTTTTCTCCAAAACAGATTTTGATTCAAAAATGGCTTCTACAAAATGGAACCCTTTCCGTTTGTGGACCTTTTTGACATCTGTTAAACCTTTTTTGACATTTCGTATGTTAACCTCTGCAGCGCGGGGTTTTGATCCCAACAGGAACTGGGTGGCTCGAAGAGACTCTGGCTCTGTAATTACAGGCCTCCTGAAGTAAATTATAGCTATTTGTGTCTCGTTCCTCCCATCTGGACCACCCAGGCAGCCGGTCCTCTCTCTACTCTCTTTCTCGCCTCCACTCCTCAGCCCCTGGTCCGGCCCCAACCACCCAACTCTGCGGAGCTTCTCGGTAGCTCTGTTCACTACAGCTCCGCTCATCTCACCGCTCGCTCAGTCAGGAATCTCTCTCTTTCCTCCACCTTTTCTTGTTTCTCTCCTCCTTTTCTTCCCTCTTTCTCTCTTTTTTGATGTCTGTCTCTTTCTCACTCTTTTTTCAGTCTCCCCCCGACTCTCCCCCTCCACTCAGCCTGAGCTCCAAACAGCCTTAAAGAGACAGTTCCCGGAAATTTTCCCACCCTGGGAAGAAAGCGCCTTTGGATGTGAAAACCGGGGTTTTAACACGCCTGCATCTGGTCATTTTATTGCGTGCGCAACTCTCAAACATGAAATCAAACATGAAGGAAAGGGGGAAATTAACACAAATTGGATAAAGCATCCACAGTTTTGTGGGTGTTTTCTTTTTGTTGAGAAATTCAACCATCATCTTACAAATTTAAGCCGACAACTCGACTCTGTTGGGTACAAAATATGAACGTGTTTGCCAGCTTGACCACAAAATACGCTTTTAAGACAGTAACAACACTGGTGAATAAAAGTGTATATCAAAGGAAAAAGTCCCAACAAGGTTTAGTGGCTGTGGGTGTATAAATGTAAAATTTGTACGAATGTGTGTGCTCCTATGCCTGTGTGTGTGTGTGTGTGTGTGCGTGCGCATTGGTGTTAACATTGGACCCTGTCTCCACCAACTTCATTCATTTCCTCTCCACCTGACCCTGCCGTCCCCAAGAGCCAAACACCCAGAAACCCCTAGTTCAGTAAAAATGCATGGCTTCTCACATCTCAGATGAGACAAAACCACTTTTTAGGTGCTGTGTTTTTATTCTATTCTACTCTACTCTGTCTTCGTGGCTTTTTACAGGCCTGGCCCCAGTTCCAGGCCATGCTAGGTCAGACCAGGCCGCCTTCAAGCTTCAGTTTGGTAGATTAGCTGGATTAGGGGGGGCCTCTGAAAGGCCCCACGCTGCTACAGAGGAAGACCCAAGACGAAGAGGGCTGAAAGTGACATGTATGCTTTCACTGGCTAGGTACTTCATTTGACGTGTTTCCTCATTTACACAGCATGTCAGCATGAGAGGGAATGTACATCTGATTTCAACACAAAACTTTCATTGATAATATATAGATTCAGGGGGAAAACAATTCTGACAACCATAGAGTAGCAACAATATCCCATTATTATTACTTATTCTTAACCGCCATGGAGGTCCTTTCGTTTTTCAGATTTTTTTAAAAAGGAACCAAATGAGAGATTAATTATACTGGCCTTGTAACAAGTATCACAAAAACACCCTCTTCAGCCTTTAGTCATACATGGACCTACCAGAATCAGGACCCACATTGGGTTCTAAGCACAGCCCTGTCTTATGGCATTCCCCAGCCATGGCACCGCCAAAAGAGGGCTGCCCTGAAGCAGATGGGCCATTCCTCCATACAATCCTTCAGTATGGCTCCTGACTGAAAGCAGACCCTTTTGTCATTCAAACCCTGTAATTTCTTTCAAATGTTTCCCAACAAACAGCAGAATAAAATAAAAAAGCTTTTTTGCAACAAAAGCAAATGGACCAAAACTTTCCCAGCCTGTGAAACAATGCCAGAGTCGGCTGTGGGAGGGTGAGGCGAAGGGGCAATAAAGAGAAGCTGGCACTTTGCTATCTTGCCTATAGAAATACAGTGTATCTGTTCAGGAATCATCAAAGAAAGTATTATTTCAGGAGATACTCCTAATCAACGCATTACCAGGATAAAACAACATAATCAACCTCAGTCTGTTTAAATTCTGCGGGTCTCCCTTTAACTGATGTCCTGCAGTCACAACTTAAAAACTGTATAAAATTGCAAAAAACATATGAAAAATCAGTTTCACTTACATTCTATTCAGATGTGCCAGTGGTGTTAGCCACCACACATAAATTTCCACCAGGGTTGGCATTTAGGCACTTTATTTCCATATGTATAGGCTTGCCTGTGCTAATTATGCTAATCATGGCCAGTGTTGGCCACTGTGAAAAATAGTCACATTAGACACTCCAGTGACCGCTAATACTGCTTAATGTGTGGTTGAAACATACATTCATCCCTGCCTGAAAAGCAAAATTTTTCCACGTTGCTGGTCTCATTCAGATGAGAAATGAATTTATTGGGCCGAAGGAGCATTTCTTTTTCCCTCCCAAGTACCAAGAAAATGTTCACTCTCTGTCTCTATCTCCCTTTACGTTTTATACTTTCATGGTGTAAAGACAGACGCAAATGGTGCCAACTCTAAGGTGACTGGTGCCGCTTTATTTCACCCAGACCAGAGACAAAGCTTGCACTTCAGCAAGAGGAGAAAGGGTGCCACACTATACTGATCGAGGTTTTATTATTCTGTTTTCAGCTGCTTTGCAGCCTTTCTAAGGATCTTGCATTCAATGTAGCAATAAGTCTGACAGCTCATTTTATAAAAGATTTAGAACCAAAATACCAGTACGAAGGTTTTTTTTTCTTAACACTGTGAAACATGCTATGCTCATAAGACAATAAATATGTGATTCATTTTAGTTTTTTTTACGGCTTTTGAAATTGACACTTTAAAAAGATGGTTTGGAAAGCTGACTATGTGTTTCTTCTATAGTCTAAACAAATCCCATGTGTCTGTCATATGCGCATGTATCTATTGCTGTTCACTGTGTTTATTTGTTAGGGGGTGGTCCTGCTCTGCCAGTTGAAGTGTGTTGGGGGATGCTGAAAAAGGGGATGGAATGAGGTAGTGTTGGATATAACGATGGAGGGAAGGGGGTGAAATAAACATTTAGAAGTGACCCAGGTTGACTCTGGTCTTGTTTGTTCTCTCTACCAGTGAGGTCCTGGGCCCTGAACGCTGGGAGTTTATTTATCTAGCTGGGGCACCACCGCGCACTATTCACCTCCAATAATGCCTCATAGAGCTCCCTTTCTCTGTCTGAACTGGGGCGCTGTGTGCACTCCAATGAATTATAGCATTTACCTGCTGCGCAGCTCTGAGGTTTGTTTAGAGAAAGTGCTCCAAACTGCGAAATGTCCACGTGTGTATTCGCTGATTTGCACAAACTCAGGGGTGTTTTTTTTCTCAACCAGCCTCTCTTTTTCTTTCTTTTAATCAATCTAGTTTGTTGATCTCCTCATATCCTGTCTAATTTCACTGCAAGCTAAACTAGCGCTTCAGTCACTATGCATTCATACTCATGTGAACTGTGCATGTTCTTTACCTCCCTCTCTCCACACTGCCTTTTTTATGGGACATGTGGTGCAACTGCAAGGCCCTGTCTTGCTGCACTCATATTTGGACAGCTTGAGTCTGTGTATATGTCTGTCATGCCTCACCCAAACCCTGCCAAGAAAGATGAGTTTAGTTGATGTCAGAGTAAACACCACCTCTTCTACGTGCAGCCCATTTCTTTTTTCTCCTTCCCAAACAAGCTTTTCAAGTGGAGCATTGTAAAAAGAGAGTAACCAGAGCAGAAAGAGTTGGCCAAACACAAGTATTCAGACAAAGTGCGAGAAGAAATAATCAGATCCTAGTAAACTTTCAAACTAAAGAAAGCAGCCTCTCTTGTAAGAACACACTTTCTCGCAGGACTTTGTTCAAGTGAGACAGGAAAAATACCAGCAAAAGAAAAAAGTGTGAGCTAGCCATAAACCCTCCACTCTGTTCCTGCCCCAACCCCCTATTGTCTCCTCTCATCCCTGTCTTCTTCCTGCACCTCTTTTTATGATCTCTCTTTTCTGCTTGTGGACAATACAAACCGTTTCCCATTTCACACCACAGTTCATGCTCTCAAGTATGTTTGCAGTGTGCAAACTTTACCTAAATAACAGAAATGGGAGGGACACAGGAATGCAACATAATTAAAGCATTTGTTTGATTATGTTGTCTTCATACTACCACATTTAAAAATGCGTGAGTGTAAAGTCATTTGATGGGTGACGTCTGTCTCAGATTCTCTGTTTGACTGAGCCAGAAACAGTTGTTAATCCCCTTAGCAGACTAAACACACTGATACTGTGGCTTTTAGTCTCACCTACACAGGTGCAGGACTGAGGATTAATCCTTCAACTTCTAAGTTGCATGTTCACGTAGCAGACCCGCAAAAATTCTAAAGTCAAACAAAAAGGATGTGGATAAAGGCAGGAAGGTAAGAATGTGTAAGACAAAAAACTTTTCCAGTCTTCTATGATGTCGCCATCTCTCTGTCTACTACTTCTAGACGCAGACTGCTCTGCTTCACGGTATTTTGGTCCTGTAGGAGGGAGGAAGCAATTAAAAAAGCCCTGGTGGCCTGACTTCACAGAGCAGGCAGGCAGACAGGTAGAAATATAAACAGACACACACACAAAGCACAGGCAGACAGACGGGAACATAGTCAGGAACACAGTCGGGAGGCAGACAGACGGCCAGGCGAGCTGAACATGGCAAAGGTGACAAAGATGACAAGTGTACGTGTTTGTGCGTGTGGGTGCATGTGTGAAAACTGTGGGGGCAGCTTCCACTATGAATATATGAGAGGAAGCATATGCTCCTAACACATACAGCTTGGAGGCAGAGTGTTAACACATACCGTGTCAATTCACAACTAGTTTACTCTGAACATATTAGGATACATGTGGAAAAACTTTCTCGATGCTGCAGCCCGGATAAGATGACTTACATGTTTACATTAGACATGCGTTTCTTTTAGGATACACTCATATAAAAAAGATAAACATTCAATAAAAACTAATCAGTGAGACAAAACTATATTTTGAGCCCCTTCATATGAAATCTGCTGTCTTTTTTGAGCACATCATTCCTCCTTCTTGTTTTCTGGCTCATGTGCAATGGTGCATGAGTGTGTGTTGTTTGTGTGTGAGTGTGTGTGTGTGTGTGAAAGAAAGAAAGAAAGACAGAGGGAGAACTAACCTCTCCTTGTTACCGAACCACTTTACTCTCCATTGAGGCCCTAGCAGCTTTGTCAATGGGCTATTGGTGGAAACAAGGCAGGCAGAAACTTTAGAAACATGGCCACAGCCTCTTAAAGGCACAGCGTTCCCTTTCAGCCCCCCTGGTTCAACTCTGTGAATCCCACAGCAAAACAACTGGCACACAAACATCTAAACATCTCCTTTAGGAGACAGCTCAGCTAATTAGCTCATGAGTTAATCCTGAAGCTTTACACTAACCACAATGAAATCAAAGAAAATGGAAACAGTGGAAATCAAATCTCTTGTTCCTTGTTTTTGTTACCGATTCAGGCTTTTTCTTCCACCTCAAACTAATAATTTAATTTACAGAAAAATTGTCTTTTTTTTTTTTTTTTTTTTTTTTTTTAAATTGAGCGTTATATTTATTTAAATTCCTTTGCAAGTGAAGCGTACAGCCTCTCAACACTTCTCCCAACACCAGCAGTGTGTGACTTCTCCGACACCTCCACACAGGTCCTGTGGGAGACGCCTGTTCCCTGTCCTCTTGTGACATGGTGGGCTTAAAAAACCCTATAGAGTCTGTTTATATTCACCAACTGCTGTGGCGCTTTTAGAGCGTGCAAAACAGGTGGGTAAACTTCAGCTGCATTCACTTATATTTTTTCTTCTTGTGAGGAGGAGAGAACGAGTGGTGGGGGTGGGGGGGGGGGGGGGGGGGAGGTGGTGCCTGCTTGCCTCTTGTTGAATGGAATCCAAGAATAGTTAGGGACCACACAGGGAGCTGAGAGGGGGGAGGGGTCAGACCCTCAAAGATGGCTAACCATTCACACAGTCCATCTGCTGCGGGGATCAGGCCCGGCACTGAAAGCCTGGGGGTTTAAAAGGAATTTGGCCAGTGTGAAAAACCAAATAAAGCTGCTTCTGCCTCTGAAAATGTACAGATAACGTAAACCTAAAAAGTACAGGGGGAAGGGAGAGATGAGCACCGTCCTGTAGCCACAGTCATGACTAGATGACAGGCAAAAGTATGTTTCTGGACGACAGATGAGGAAGACACAGCATTTTAAGGTAAAAGGGTCAGTGATGCGTTTCCATTTATCAGGAAAAGACTTTCTTGGAAACTGTGAAGAAACTGACACGAAGACTACAAACACTGGCCATATAACATATTTCCACCCACTGTAAAAATAAAACAAAAACAATAATGTGTCCACTATTTATTTTTTTACTTTTATTTTCCTCTAAAGAAGTAACGAAATGATAAATCTATGACAATTCTAGTTTTCAATAAATCACCTCAACATACCAGCCAGACAAACCAGCGTGTCAGTCACTGAACACCTAGTGCCATCCCATGGCAGTAAGATGACACTAAACTGGCCACCCTGCATCTTGCCACCAGTCACTATTGTCATTCAAACGCTTGTTAGTGGAAAAGAACTGCTACCACGAGCCCAGCCTTCTGAACTCAGAAGTCCACACACAGACAGCAACAGACCTACAGTGAACTCACAAAATGATGCCGTAGGTGAAGAATCTATCGCGCAAACTGAGAAGCTTAATATGAAATGGTGCTGTGATGCGTCACACAACCACACATGGCCCAAACACATGCTGCATAAAATGAGAGATCGTTTAAACTCACCTTCCACCCATAGCTGCTCAATGTTTGTTTCGATGGCTGCGACTCGGAGTCCCACAGACAGAGCCCCGAATACTAACAGTCCAATAAAGAGGACCTTCCCACAGTGTCTCTGGATGCGGCAGCCCAGAGAGAACAGAAAGGCCTGGAACCTCGCCCGGATCCACAGAGGAGCTTTCTGACCTACCGCCTTCCCCTGGATTTCAAGCAGGAGGGAGGGCGAGAAAAAGGACATGATTATTAAATAACTACACATAACAATGCATCACTGAGCAAAACTTCATTGAACTGGCTTGATATGCTGTATTTCTGCCTGTGTCTATAGTCAGTGATAGTCCAAAACATTTATAGGGACATGATTGTAGAAATGAAAACTAACACGAGTTTTGCTATTGAGCCAAACACAGATTTGACGCACACGCTGTCCAATCTTGTGCATGCTGAGTCCTGTTGGAGCCCCAAGTTTATCACCTATCTAGTCCACGCAGGATGACCTTGACAACCCGCATTCGAAATATCAAAAGACACAGTTGTGTCTGTTTATAAAGAGATTAGAAAAGGAGATGAAGACAGACATCACCTGATCAAGCACCATATTTCAGAAAATCTCCATAAGTTAAAGACGGCAATTGTTGCAATGACAGTTAAAAGTCATTGCTCTAACTTACAGAAAACTATGATGGAAGATGTGTCAATCTATGTTAGACACTTTAAAGTCTGTTTTTGAGGAGTATGCAAAGCAAAGTTAGCCCTTTTTTCAGCAACGTCTCTTTACGCATTAGTGAAAAATGATACTCTACACACAGACGCAATAGTGTTTTACAAATGGAGTATATCACCCTGTACTATGTGCTTTCAACACCCTCTCCCTGTAATTTGAAATAAAGCTCTCCAAATCTCTCCGTGCTACAAATGTCACTGCTGCAGAGGACATTGCTCTGGTGTTGTGGTTTCTCTCAGCAGTGCTGAAACACGTCCAAGCATCCGGGCGGTCCAAAGATGCTTTGTCAGATCAAACTCAATCAGTGAATTCCTTTACAGGACCCACCACATTTCCAAACAGACCCCGGGCCAGTGCGCTCTCCGCTGGCTGAACAAAGCCAAAAAACACGCACAGCACGAGTGGAAATAAGAGAACAAGACCTCCACTAACTCCCTTCAGCAACCCAAGTGAATAAGAAGCCGATGTCCATTCAAACAAACAGCAATGTTAACACAGTCTTCTGTTATCACGTTATTCCAGAGGGTTCCCGAAATGTCATGGAAGCTCAGATTTTCAGGCTGTCTGGTTTGTCCCATGACACACGAAACACAACATTTAAGTTATCGATACCATCATATGATGACAGTTTCA